>NC_083621.1:23184827-23347327 GCF_963584025.1 Labrus mixtus
CCTGAGTGATAGGTCATATAAGCCAGGCTTTCTAAGCTTTCTTTCTCGCTCCCTCTGAACAGCCTGAATAAAATTCTTACCTAAAAGCAAGTTTACTGTGTGGACCTCCCTTCACTGTTGTGGCCTAAAAAAAAAATTATTTTATCATTTTTTGTAGCACATGGTCAATTCCCTAAAAAGAACTTTAACTCTGATAGCACACAACATAGGAGAAACGTATCATAGCTTCCATTGAGTCTGAATAGGGTGGGAATGCCGCATGTCCATTTCGGCAGTGAGCAAACAGAAAAACACAACAATGCCTTTTTGTTGTAAAGAACCAAGAATTTTCTCTCTCTTGGTCCCCCTTGTAACGTGCGCACACACATGAAAACACACATTCTCTGTCTTCCCTGACATGTCCCTGCCAGGATGAAGCTGCTATTAAGGTGTAGAGCTGTGTCTGTGAGCTCCTCATGTTCATTTTCTGCGATTTCCCCCGTCACCTGCTTCAGTTGGTCTCACTTTTCTTGTTTTGCCTCCGACACTGTCACTCTCGTTTCATATCGTTTTGCATTCTTTCCCATCGTCCTCTCTCATCCGCTCATCCTTCCTTTTCTCTCTGTTACATAACTTTTGTTTCTCTGACCCCCCCCCCCCCCCCCCCTCCTTTGTGTGAAGGTTTGACAGGAGGAACATGTCCCAGGCAATATTTGGGGAGGACAGAGTATTACCCATCAATGTTTGGACAGCACTAGGAGAGAGTGAAAGCTGCAGGCCACAGACAGCTGTTTCTGTGGTTTTCACCCAAGCGGCAACCTCCAGTCTTGAAAACTGAAGCCAATGCAGAAGTGCTTAATCCTGCTGTTCGTCGAGTGTCTGCTTGAGGCTGGCTCCAGGAACAACGGAAGTCACATACACACCAAAAAAAAGCCAGTTTTTATAGCATAAATTAACAGCCTGGTATAAACAAAATGGGTCTGATTTGTTATTGTCCTCATGGGCAATACCCTGTACCTGGGGTGCATGTTTTCCACAGTTAAGCGTGTAGCTGACATGATTGACAGGTGGGCGCGATGTAACGGTTTGTCAAGAGGCTTAAAAGCCGCCTCAGCTCCACCTCTCAGCCTGTTTTTAAGTTGACTGAACGTTAGGCTGAAACAGGATTTCCAGCATGGCGGCAGCTGCTGATGAGCCTCCGGAACTCCCTGCAGTAACAGATGGCTGACGTCACTCAGGCTTCGTTCTATATTATTTACAGTCTATGGGGTCACCCCATCAAATCATCCAAAAAAACAAAATACATTTTTGTCCTCTTATGTACTTATCTACAAACCATATTGTGAAGTTCGCGGAAGACACAACAGTAGTGGGCCTCATCCGTGATAACAACGACATGGACTACAGAGAGGAGGTGAAACATCTGGTGGACTGTTGCAGAACCAACAACATGGCCCTGAACATCGACAAAACCAAGGAGATCCTCGTCGACTTCAGGAAGAGCCAGTCCAGTCACATGCCACTCCTCATCAACACACATCTCCCCCTCCTATTCTCACCACCTTTTACTCTATAGTCACTGTAGAGAGCATCCTGACTAACTGCATCTCTGTCTGGTCCGGAGTCTGCAGTGCCTCCGACTGGAAGTCCCTGCAGAGGGTGGTGAGGACGGCGGAAAATATCACCAAGACCTCACTTCCTCCCATCCAGGAGATTGCATAAATCCGCTGTCTGACCAGGGCTCAGAAAATCAGCAGAGACACCTCCCACCCCCACAATGGACTGTTCTCGCTGCTGGACTCTGGAAAGAGGCTCCGCAGCCTTCGAAGCAGAACAGCCAGGTTCTGTAACAGCTTCTTCCCACAGGCCATAAGACTTCTGAACACAAAAAAAGAATCCCTCCATTCCCTTTCAAACCCCCACACAGGACTACCTCACTGGACTGTACAATACAATATAATATACATTACAAATGTGCAATATATGTATTTAGTATAGTATATATAATAGTAATTTTATGCATAGCTTTTCTTTATATCTGCACCTTATTTTCTTTTGTAAATTTTTCCTGAACTACAACAAGCCTAATGCAACAACATTTTGTTCTGATCTGCACTGTAAAGTACAATTTGAATGACAATAAAGCAAGTCTAAGTCTAATGTATTCTTTAATTTTGAAACAATAGCCTTCCTTGTCATATTCTTACACATACAATCTCTGCTGTTGCATAGCCTCATTGAAGCTTCAGAGACTTTAAATTGGTCTCAACCATACCAGCCATTCAGCTGAATTCTGAATGCCAACATATTGTTGAATTCTGTCTCACAGCACCATGGAAGGGGAAAAATAATTATTTTATCCGTCTGAAAATGAAACACAGATGACAGCTTGCCAGAAGATTGGACAGTTTATGAAGAACTAAAGCAAAAATGAAAAGCATTTCTCACCAAAGCATAATGGTTTACCAGATAAATAACAGAGTGCAGCTCAAATAGGCATTTGGGCACAGAAGCCAGCAAAGACCTTTTTAAACAACACTTGCTGAATGTTCTCTTTGTGAAAGCCACACAGATTGATCTCTGCTGAATGGATTTTGGAGGAAACTCATCTTGTTGAGACTTTCATTTTCTTAGAAATCTCTTTCAGTCTACCGTGTTTGGCAGTGATCATTGTTGTTACTGAAAACTCTCAAAACCAAGAAACACTTTTGTGCTGTAAGGTTTTCCACCCTGAAATCAATCAAGCTTTATTTTTATAGCATTAAACCAAAAAATAAATAAAAAATTAGACACATTACATCATTTACAAAGACCCAACATCAATCAACTATGAGCAAATTACTTGACAATATTCAGCAAAGTAGCAGTGGCAATAGAAAAGTTCCTTTAAGAGGCAGAAACTTTGAGCGGGACCAGACTGATGTTGAACAGCAATCTGCCATGACTGTGGGCTTTGGAAAGTGGATAGAGGGAGAAACAACAAATAAAACAGATTTATAGCTACAACCCCAGTAGAAATCGGTGAAGGAATATATGGTCTGTCTCAGTACTATTTGATACGATGGCTGAGGAGAAGGAAGAGGATGATGACTGATGACGCTAAGAGGAGAAAAAGGAAACACAGGCCTTTCGCGTTGGCTGACTGATGTATATTGTTGTTGAAATGTAGCTTGATGCTAACTTATAGCTCAGACGGGAAGTATGTCTTATGACCCATAGTTTAGTATGTTGCTAATGGCATACTATCGGCCAGGTTAGTATGCAGTATATATCGTTTGAGTATGTTTGTATGTGGTTTCGGACAACAATACGCACTAGGACTACAGGAACACGAGGAGGTGGAAATAACAAAATGAAACAGGAAATCAAGTTTGAACATGAGCAAAGAAATAATACAAAGCTAAACAAGAACAACTCATGTCAACGTCTTCACTTGCTTAGCCATCCTTCACCAATCTGATCTGATAAATATGGTTTAATTTATCCTTGCAGTGATATTAAACTTCTTGTGTACTGAAGCATTTAGTAATAGGGATCACTTATCTTTATTTCACAGGCTGTACAACTTCAAACACATGTAACATCCACTGAAGATCATTGTGAGGTCAGGATATAGCCTTAAGCTTCTTCACAATGAATGTACAGTAAGTGTTATTTTCCCCCAGATCTTAATCTTAATTAGTCGAATTTAATCAGATGATGTTTAAATGATTTCGCTGCCAGACAAATACACACTTGAGCAGCTTCCTTTCTGTCTGTGTTGGGTTTCCTCATGAGAATGCAGGCAGCGATGTATGATCCACTCACGTCCTAAAAATAGTCCAGCATTCAAAAACCTCAGAGTGGATGTTGCATTATTTATTAAACGTAAAAGGCATTTAGAAAGGAATGTTGTTGATCTGATGAGGATTTTTTCTTCCTATTTATGGAATAAACTGTATTTTAACAACTTATTTTTCTATGGTTGAAGTAGCTTTTTCCATGACACACAGCAGCTCAGATCTTAGTATGTCTCTACGTAAACAAATCTCGAGCATCATTCCCATGAGAGTAACATATCTTCATTACATTAACATTTAGCCAATCAGCATTTGGCTTTAGATTTCATAGAGACTTCCTGGAATGCATCAGAAATAAAGGTAAATGGACTTGAGCTCGAATAGAGCGTTTTCTAGTTTTCTGACTACTTAAAGCGCTTTTACACCACAGGTCACACCTACACATTCACACACTGATGGCAGAGGCTGCTACGCAAAACGACTAATGCCATTCCTACAAATTCACACGCCGCCAGTGAAGCAACGGGAACAACTTGGGGTTGAGTGTCTTGCTCAATGACACATTGGACATGTGGCTGCAGGAGAGGAAGTCAGGATTCATCACTGATGATGAGTCCCAGTGGATCCTAGGATGTTTCTTCCAAATTACAAGAATATAATGTAATGCCTAATTGGGGAGGACTTTTCACAGTTTATCCGCAAAAGATAGCTAAATACTGAGATGAAAATCCACATTATCATACCTATTAAACAAAAGCAACATATTCTAAATACACAACCAAATATTAACAGCAAATTAATTTATAATACTTTCTTTTAGATCTTAAAGCTTGTCATATTTTAGGTGATGATGTCAGAATATCAAGAATTGTAATGAACAAAGTCCAATGTACTATGACAGTGTATCACAGAAATATTGTGTGGGTGTGCTGCTTTTGAGTCCTCGCATGATCATTGAAATAATTACTGAAAATGAATCTGGCTCCTAGGGTGGCATGAAGTGTAGTGGGACTATTTCTATTAACTGGGTCAAGGTCTGACAATATCTAAAATCTAAGAAAAACTAAGTAAGTAATTTAATGCTGTCGGGTCCTATTTTAAACCAAATACACAACATTGGCTTTTTAGTAAATCCATGTGGACGTCCTTAGAAATGTTATGTGAAGGCTGTAAGGTCCTCCAAAAATGTTGGTCCCTTTTAAAAGAAAAATATGTGATTTTTCACACTAAATGTAGCATAAATCAAGTATATCCTCTGAAAATAACTCTGTGAGTCATGACTGTCTACAATGGGTGTGACACCCGAGTCCCACTGTCTGTGATGCTTTTCTACACCGTGTTACATGGACGGACGGCCGCCTCATCCCCTTTAAAAGTAGTTTAATTGAGGGACCAGAGAAAAGAAGAATAACATACTGTACTCACTGCTTATTTGAATCTCACATAAGCATTGTTAGATCATGGTCATGGAAGCATTAGCATGCTAACACAACAATGCAGCACAAGTTGTTTTGGTTTCATGCTGGTGCTCAAGGGCGACATCTGGATCAAAAAGTTGCATATTCTTCCTTTAAGGACATTGTATTGAATACATTTGTCAAAGGTAACAGAAGAAGATCCCTATTGGTGTGTTTGACTTCAGAGCCCTGAATATTACAATCTTTTGTGTCTCATGAGTTGGTCGTCTCGGCATCACAAACAGGAGTCAACCCATTATCTTAAAGATAATTTGAAGTTTGACTGTTTTGTTTCATTTTTTAACATTTGTATTGTTATCTGTTCGACTGAGTTGAAACCAATTGCTTACGATACAGATGTCTTTGATCTACACAGCCTATGAGGGCTGGGTACCTGGCACGCTGGGTTCTTGTTAGGATGCTACCCTTGTTATGACCAGCTTGTGTAGGCCCTAACATTCAATGGAGATCCACACAGTCAACTTGCTTCTAAAGTTTAGTTTATTTCAAAACAACACAAAAATACAAGGGCATAGGGAAATGAGTCTATTCTGTCCAGAGGAAGAGAGCCAGAAAGCTGTGGCAGCCTGGCTTGTATGCCCTTCCACCCAGGTGAAGCCCATCTGCAATCACCAGGTAGGTGGGCAGGTCTCCCAACGACCAGCAGGCATGTCACCACCAACCACCAGATGACGCCAAACCCTGAAACACTAAACTGTTGCTCAGTTGGTAAAGTCATCGCCTTTCAACCGAAAGGTCGAGGGTTCAATCCCCAGCTGGGCAACATGGCTGATGGCAAGACACTTGCCGCTGTTTCGGTGGCGGTGTACGACTGGATTAGTGTTGTACTTACTCTCTGATGTACGTCGCTTTGGATAAAAGCGTCTGCTAAGTGTTTTGTAACACTGTAACAACAGAACCAGGCCAAACACCATGGCCAGGGCCATCACACCCTTGACTTGGGATACAGCTATTGTGTAACCCTAGTTTTTACTCTTAAGCTTATTATTAAATTATTTCATCACTTCACCAGATATTCTATATTCTGGTGAAGCACTATTGCTTCACCAGAATATAGCTCATAGAATTGTCCAGCATGTGAGGACACCCGGGGTTTATACTAATACTAATTAGCCTGACACATTTCAGCCATCCAAACAGCTCAACATAAATGCACCTGCACCATCTGTGTGGACCCCCCCCCCCCCCCCAGACAATACAACAAGCAGTGGTATGCTTCAGTGTGGGTTTGTGTTGATGCAGTCTTTTTTAAGTATTCCTACACTTATCCTCCCCTGGTGTATTCCAGTGTTGTTCCTGTGTGCTAATTGGCTTAATTACAGCCAGTCTAATGTGGAGTGAGGGGACACATCAGAGTCCCCTAGCTGCTCATTCTGTCTTGCCTGCTTGTATAATCCATATCATTAGCAGCCATAGATTGGAAGGAACTCAAACAACCATTCTGGATAAACCAACAGATGGGAGGTTACGTTTGCAATTCCAGTTTCATAAAGCTGCAAATATTTAGTTTAATTGATTGTTCTTTTGTTAATCGTGTATTTTTTATTTAAACCATCTGGATTAATATTGGGATTGTTTATACCAGTGGTTCTCAACTGGTAGGTAAAATAAATTACCTGTCTTACTTTAAATGTGGTCTTTAATTCCTATTTCATGAAATAACTCGACTGCTTGTCAGTCCGTCTGTCAACCAGTGCAGTCTAGAAGTAAGAAGTTATGACGGACTTAAAACATTTTTTTAATAATGGAATAAATCTTTTTCAGAGGTGTGACCCCCCTGACTTCATGTCTAGCTTGGTGACCAAAAATCTTAAATTCTTTGTAAAAAAAATCATCAAGGTTTTGTGGTTCCAAGAGGATGAATGCTGTTGACTTTGGGTATCCTCTGACTTATCTTGAAGCATCTGGTGGTTCTAGATAACTTTTACTGAGAGGGCCAGGTTGGGGCCTGTTGTTTTGTCAGAAGGGGGCATTCAACCCAGGACAAAAATAGACAAAGATGATCTCTCTTTAAAAAAAATGGTTTATTCTACCAAATGAAATACCAAATGGTTCCTGTTGCTTTAGAGCTGGCAGGTAGCGTCGTTATGACTCGCTAGTGGATGTTTAGAGGCAGCGTCAGTGTTTCGCTCTAAAGGGTCGTTTTTATGGTTGTTGATTTGAAGGTGTGGTCTATTGATTTGAGATTTGTGGTTGAGCCACAATTGTTCAACCTTTTGCATCAGCATAATATCATCAAAATAAATGTATTGTTTTATTACCTTGCTTTTAATTTTGGAAGGGGGGGGCTACAGGGGGCTACAGGTATGCTTCAGGTAGAATGAGCCAGTGTGTAACCTGGAGGGAACGGAGTCACCGGAAGTCATGGACAGAGTCCACAGCTTATAGGGAGCTGAAAACCTTTACCTTAAATACTCCCTGATCATTTCTCCTCCTGTCGGATGAACTTTTTCAGCTCCCTGTGCCGTTCCTTTTTCTCTTTTCTTTTGTGCTCTTGTCTCAGTTCAGTGCAGATGGCACAGTGGGATGAAAAGCACTAATTGGATATAATTAAGAGTGCTCAGACCAGGCTCTGCAAGGCGCAGAACTGAACTGGCACATTAGCGGTGCTGCTATATATATATATAGTATAGAACAGGCAGCTCTGGTTGGGTTTTAAATTTCAGCTGATGTAGCTGTGCAGGATTGTTGCACAGAGTTATTTGTCATGACCAATACTCAAATATACAGATAAAAACAAATCTATGAATCACACTCATCTTTTAATATTATGACAGACACAGTTATATTGAGTGTGTGTGTGTGTGTGTGTGTTTCCTGTGTCTTTTTCAGTTGAAAATCCTGAGTTTAGTTTTTCAGTGTTTCCTGTTTTATTTTGTAGTTTATTTCCCGTGTATCATGTTTAGTGTTTCTTCCTGCCTCTGTGTGTTTCCCTCCAGTTTTGATTGGCCTGATTGTCTTCACCTGTGTCTGATTACACCAGTCTCTACTTAGTCTCAGTCCTAGTCCACACATAGGCGGGATTTATTTTTAAAAACTGAGGTTTTCCGCCGCTGTTTCAAGAAATAATCTCGTCCACACACATTAAATTCTCAGAAACATCTTTGTCCACATGTAAACACCAAAACTGTTACGGCTGTCATGAGCATGCCAAGTCAAAAACGATGTCCTTGACGTGCTAAAATGTTCTCGCCATTCCTCTGCAATGACCATTTCATTTGACAAAGTTCTTCATTCAGCCTCTCTGCCTGTCAACATAGTACGAGAGCAACTGTGTGAGCATGTAAAAAGTCCAGTTAACAACGTTAACAGCACTAGTTTGTTTACGTCTTCCATCGCACTAATCTCATGTAAACTAAAGTGACAGCGTTGCACAATGACGTCAAGCGGAGGGGAAACCGGTGTAGTGTGACAGTACAAGCCCAAAACTCTGTTGTCCCTGTCTACACATAAACACCTTAAACAGGGTTTCTGAAACTCCTCGCCCTGGAAGGAGTTTTCCAAAAGGTGGGTAATTTTAAAATGACCAATCTACGGGTGGACCTCAATGTTCTTCCCTTCTGTATCAGTTCATGTCTACCTTCCTGTGTCTTGTGCTGTTTCCTCGTGGCTCCTTGTGTTTTTCACCTTTTATGGATTTTTTTCAGTTCTAACATTTTTTAGACTCTTTTTTTTTTTTTGTTGCCATTTTGTTAAATTCCATATTTTGAGTTTCTTCACCTAGGTCCTCGTCATCTCTTTGTTTCTGACGAACATGACAGAAGAACTCCCCGTCCTCATATTTAAAGTCATCTACAGTGACATTGCACGAGTATGAAATGAAATAACTCAGCGTGTTGTCCTTAATTATTCAGGCCTTTATTGTTAAATAGGTTCAACACTAGAGCAATTAGAAGAAGATGAAGAGTCAGATTAGCTCTACTGATTGGTTAAATATGTTGAATGTAATCAGAGCAGTTAGTGTTGATTTTAAATCACCTGCTTATGTTGTGGTCTCTGTGCCTCATCGGCTGTTTGGTGCGCACACACACACTGAATGTTTACTTCAAGCACACTGCAGCAGTCACAGTTAATGTGTCTATATATACACATGGATATTTACATCAGTGTACTTTGAATATGCATGTCTGAATGTACAGCTCAGTTCTGTTGATGAGACTTCACACTCTGCTGCACATTGTTGATGAGGTCATTAACTCTGCCTCCCTGCAGATCAACGAGCACCCGTTACCCTCATACTCGCACACAATCACATCTGAAATACATCACTGATCCTTCTCTCTTCTCTTCTCTCACATCATCTCTAGCAGAATCCACGCTGGTTTCTTATCGTTCTCAAACAAACCAGAGTGAAAAGTCCTTGCTGTCATTTCACACTTTACACCGGCTTGAAGCAACTTTTAAAAACAGACTTAACTGTCTTCAGCCCCCCTCCATTAAAAAGGGGGGTTAGTAACTACTTGATTACGCCCCGATGTGTTGGACAACTTGCTCTGCATGTGATCGCTCCCTCTGCCTCTATTCATGTTTTGATATGAATAATTAGCATTTGTCCTTTCCGGTGCTTTTTAAAATTAAAAGGTAATGAAGGAGAAAATACTAGAAGTTTGTTGAACTCTTGAATATTATTAATCTCACACATAAACCCTGTGCTTAACTGATCGACAGAGATACAAAGACCAAACAGCAATGTAAGAAAACAATAGAGAAAAAGTAAAGACATAACAACTTGGAATAGTTCTATATATTTAAAGCCACTATGTAACTTTTCCACCTTTAAATAGTCACTTCAGAGGTCAATTTTCAATTCTACAATTCATTTAGCAGATTTTATAATCCAGAGTGATTTACATCCGTTAAGTTTAAAAGTACAGTCACTTTTGGGGCGTTGTTAGCCTAGTGTTCAGTACGAGCGCCCCATGTGAGGCTGTGGTCCTCCAAGTGGGCAGCCAAGGTTCAATTCTGTCTGATCAGTTCATGAATCTTCTCTTCTTCTTTGGTTTTATCTTTTGCTCTGTAGCAGAGGGATCTTTGACAGAAAATGTTTCACATTTTTTTCCACCTTATGTCTTTTCCCTTCCTAGTGAGGTACTACCTAACTTGTTGCTGATGTGTCTCTGGAAATTGGCTGTACTGTCAAATCTGTACAGCTGCCAGATTTGTTATTTTCTTCGAGTCAGTGTTGGGAAGACTTACAAGAAATGTCTTTGGTCTCTCGTCTGCTCCTGTCTTCAATCTGTGCTCGAATTGCAAACTATAGCATGAAGCAATGAAAAAAAACAATGCAGACTTACGGAAGCCCTAAGCCGACATGCTTCAATACATTTGATTTTACTCACTTTTCTTGTGATGGCTAATAGATGTCGTTTGTTTTCTTAAGATCTGAACTTATTTAAGTGTGATTCCGGGATAAAATTCTAGTTACCTGGGGCGCAGGTGGTGCGGTGGTGCGGTGGTTGGTGTGCGCGCCCCATGTGTGGAGGCTGTCGTCTCGGGCGGGCGGCCCGGGCTCGCCTCCCGCCTGTGGCCTCTCTCCCGCGTGTCGTTCCCTACTCTCTCTCTCCCTGGTTTCCGACTCTGTCCACTGTCCTATCTCTCCATTGAAGTCACAGAAAGAGCCCAAAAATAAATCTTTAAAAAAAAAAAAAAATTCTAGTTACCTGTGATATCAGGTTCATTTGGGCCTCTTTCATCAACCGTTCTATCTTCAACAAATTTGTTCTTAACATACTTACTAACATACTTTTGAAGAAGATTCAGGGATTCACTGATGTTTTATCCTGCGAGATTTGCTCTTAGGTAAGAACATAAATTGTGAACACTCAAGATTACTCTTACGCACATTTGAGCTCTGCCCGGATCGGGCTAAATGACCGTTATTGCATCGAGACATACCGAGAATACCACAGAAATATACAGGTCATCCCAGGAAAACCGAGTCCAATCAAATGTATGGATATATCTCCACTTGAAGCTTAAGATTTACAGATTATTAAATAAATATGAATAAACTTTTTGCTCAGCTGGATATTCAGTCTCATATTATATTAGAAATTCAGTGAAAGAAACAGTTTAAAATGAGTTGATCTGAATTTCTTTCACATGTGACACATCCTTTCTTTAAATCCTATTTCTGTATTTACTCCAAACTCTCTCTCATATGGCCTACGTATATTATCTATTTTTACCCATTGATTTATCCAGACATGTTTTCAGTAAATGTACAACTGCATATACATGCATTGATCCATTGGCATCAGTCAATTCAACGATGGAAAATCAGGCTCCTTGCTCAAAGGAATGTTGATAGTTGTTACTGAAGTAGTGTTATTCATTCATTTTCCTAAACCCTCATTTTCCATGTCCATTGAAGCACAGACGCTGGAACGCAGCAGAGAGAATATGAATGAGTCACCCTCCCACTAAATCACTTGTTTGAAGCGGCCCCTCTCTTTGCTCTGAGAACAGGGCGAGGAGGAGATGGAGTGAGATTAGAATAAAAGATGACACAATCGAAACAGACACAGAGCAGGTGAAAGAGAGACGGAGGGGAAAGAAAGAAGGGCAAAGTGTGGACAGGGCGAGAGACGAGACAAGCTGAAAGTCCGGAGACGATGGAGGAGGTGAGGTGAGACGAGAAGGCGAGTTCAGAAGGGGAGAGAAGGGAGGACAGAGAAGTAGAAGCCACAAAGAAGATTTAAGTTATCAAGTTTATTTATAAAGCACCTTTCAAGGGCGGGCGTCACAAAGTGCTTCACAATAAACGTTGACAAAGGCAGGGAATTATCTGTATTTAGATGGATTTGAATTAGAGGAAAATGGTTTCAATTGATTTTTAATCTTTTATTCAAGGTAATTTTGATGTCATTTCAAAGTCTGTCTATTCTAAAGAGAAATCATCACTGAAGAATTTCATTTCAGAGAAAAAAACAAAATCAATTTTCATCACGATTTAATAAAGTTACAACGTTTGCTTTCAGACACAAAAGTATTCTGTGATAACCTCGGCCTTTTAAGTTCTCCTCTCTCTTCTAATATATCTTGTAAAAAACAGTTAGCCTCATGTCCTTGAATTGCTGTTCTCTTCATTGTTGGTTTACAGATCTGGCCTATCGGTACTGTTACGAGCTAGCACCGGCTACACATATGCATACAACAAAAACTAGCCCTAACCTGAAGTGTGACAGAGAGGTCAAGAAATGACAGGTACGGAAAGGACTGATTCTCACATAGGGAAAACATAACGTTAGGTGAGCTCACCTAATGTTATGTTATGTCAATGATTGCAACATCATACTTTAGTCTGATGCTTTTAATTTGCTTTAAAAAACAGAGAGTAAAGTGGAGAGGAGGTCAGATCATGAGCTACAGGAGAGCAGGCAGCGTGTTGAGGAACTGTAAAGTACAAAGAACACAGTGGATGGGGAGAGATGAAGAAAAATGAACAAGTATCAGACGAGAGATGATGAGGGGTGGTTAGATTGTGAGGAGCACTGGGGGAGGTTGATGCATTTCAGCGAGTGAGATTGGCCTTCCAGCTCACCCAGAGGTGACACTTTCAGAAGTTCAGCCAAGGTGTGATGAGTCTTCAGCACTTTGTTTGAAGTAGTGTGATTTCAAGTAAAATATATTTTACTGTGCAGCAGCATTGGGTAGGCCTGTAACTTCATCTCAGCATTGATACAAAGGGGGATTTTTGGTAGTCTTTAGCTTTGTGAAAAATCACCTTCAAGGTTAAGATTAATCAGTTTATTCACACTTCTACTGCTTATCATCCAAATGTATTTAGACTTAAGAAAAAAAAAAAAAATTCAAAGTCCGTGGAAACGCGGCTTCTCCTACGTCCTCCTGTTAGCTGTAGCATTAGCCGCATGTAACGCTCGGTTTTCTAGCCACCCTCGATAAAAATTTGTCAGTGTGACGTCTTGTCAGTGTGAGATCACTGATCTAAGTCCATTGGCTCGTTGTGGCAAGCCCTGCAGCTCATGTTGAAATTTACGAGACGCGTGCTGAGCAACTGACCAATAACGACAGAGCGGATCGGCAGACCAATCAGAGCAGACTTGGCCCACGTGGGGTCTAACAGTGTGGGCTCAACAGAGTGTAGCTGACGGACTCAGAGCGGAGAGGGAGCAAGGAGGAGCAGTACATGAAAACAGACACTTTTTTCTAACTTTAGCTTCTGAACGTACAAAAGTAGGAAGATAGATTAAATATACGAACCCCAAAAAGGGCATAATATGGGCTCTTTAAGTAGTCTGGTGACACTTCAACTCAAGCCATCATGTTTCCAAAGGAAACAATGACATAGCAACCATACGCTATTCCAAGCTGTGTTCAGGTTGCAATAATTTAAAGTATATGTGTGAGGAATGGAGACTTAAGATATCATGAATCATCAAATCAAGTTCAGGACTATTACAAACCAAAGCATGGTGTCACAGCTTGTCTCCTCACACCACTGTCTTCTCTTTGGACTAGTCCACATATGAACTAGTGCTGGTGTTAACGTTGCTAACTTGACTTTTTAACATGCTTACACATACATACACAGTTGCTCTCCCACTGTGTTAAAGCGCAGATGCAGACCGGGGGGGGGGGGGGTCACCACTGCCCTATACAACACTCCGACGACACAAACCCAGGCGCCAGCGATGGCAGCTTTGGATGAGACACAGTCGGATCTTTGGTTTGTAGGACAACTTTGAAAATGAAATTGTCAGTGCAGAGGAATGGCGAGAAAGTGATCGCATGTCAAGGACATCGTTGTTGACCTGGCATGCTCACGACAGCTGTTTTTGCATTTTCAAGTGGACGACCAACGACCAACTCAACCACTTTTTTATGTGATTGTTGAAGCAGTGTCTATAGTGTGTAAGCTGGGTATTAGTTTGAATACTGAGAAGACGATCAGCTCCTGGCCAACAACTTTTTTTATTTTTTAAAAGTATCCAGACATAACAGAACCCACTAATAAGTAAGACTGGGAAAAGATTGTTCAGCAGTCCTCTCGTACTGGAGTGAGAAAGAACAAAGATGGTATTAGTAAAACCAACATGTTTCCACAAAGCTTTGTTCTCTCTACTGCCAGAGCTCGTACTACAACTTCTCCCACAGTGCTGAGAGAGTCAGAGAGGAAGACGAAAAGGGAGAAATACAGTGGAGAGGAAAACACCTGATGCTCACACCCTTTTGATGAAGCTGAAAACCTGAAGAAGAAGAATGATAAAAAGGAGATGGTGCATTTTAAAAAACAAGTCAGGTTGCCAGGTTTTGTGTGGAAGATTGTAGGCAGACAGAAAAATAAATGTCAGAAGGAAAAGAGGAGGGTTAAGATTTATTGGCACTGTAGTTAAAGAAGAAAATGTCATGCTTGTCAAATTAGAGAGACAAAAAGACCAAATTAATATCAAATGACATTTTTATGTTCGTGACAGGAATGATGTTTTGTGTGTGGAAGAGATTGTTCAGCAGCTTCAGGTGTTTAGTACGGTGGCTGGGAAGTGCCAAACGAAATTACAAAGTGTGAAACACTTTTACAAAATGTGAGACAAATTTACATTTTTATAAAACGAAATTACAAAACCAAAACACTTTTACCAAGGACTGTACAAATTTAAATGTTATAAATTAAATTTACAAGACGTGAAACACAACTCAACCACGCTGTAAGGGGAAGAGTATGTCTGGTGCTACGGTTTAAAGTAACACCAGACGAGACTGACCACGTTAATTGGCGACTTTCAAACAAATGCGACTGAATGACTGTCCTAACAAATGCCTCTTGGTTCAGTTTTTTTCATTATCATAATGTAAAAAAAACCTCCTTAGACATGTCTTTAATGAAAAGCTAAACAAAGACTTTGACGCTCATAGCGTTTGAAATAGTGCACCATGTGCTGTTTAAGGGACGCAAGTGCCCAGAACATGCAGTTTATCTTAACATCTAGGTTTTTCTGTGGTTGTCATGTGATTTAATACGATTTAAACATGCATCGTTGGTAGAGATGCTAAATTGAGCACTTTTCTTTCTCTCTTTCTGCCCGCATAGCCTCTGCGCGGGCCACTGGCTGACAGCTTGGAATTCAGCCAGCAGAAGAAACCAAAAATGTGGTATTATAAGTGTGTGTGTATGAAAGTTTGTGAGAGAGATTGTATGTAAGAAAACAAGAGTTTGTTTGTCTGTGACTTCATTCATGTTGGTTACATGTTAAGAATTTAAGAATTGATTCTTCTGCTTCCATTAGCTGCATTCATGTGCAGTGATTTAAGGGATAAATGTGAAGAAGTGCTCACTGAGTCAGTCAGTGTGAATGAGCTGATGTGTGTGTGTGTGTGTGTGTGTGTGTGTGTGTGTGTGTGTGTGTGTGTGTGTGTGTGTGTGTGTGTGTGTGTGTGTGTGTGTGTGTGTGTGTGTGTGTGTGTGTGTGTGTGTGTGTGTGTGTGCGCGCTGACAGCTGAACAAAAGGTGTATGGCTCCATGACAAGTTGTTGACAGTTTCATATCCACTCTGGGGCTGCAGTCTGATTCTAGTGGAGGAAGAAAAGAGATTGGAGATGAAAAGATGAACGGGAGGCGGATGGAAAAACATATTAGGGAAGCTCCCCAAAGAGTGCCGAGCGCCACTGACTTGTTGTTGTCTTGTCTGCATCTCTGTATGTGAATGTGTGTGTGTGTCTTCTGCCTTTTATCTTGTACCATTTTGGTCTATCGTTCTCTCACTTCCTCTCATTTAACTTCTCATCGTAGAAGCACAGACACGTTGTGCTGCTGTAAGCACACTCATTCAGTCACTCGAGCAAAAATAAAGAACAAAAACCAAAACCCTGACTTAAATCAGTAACAGGCCTGAACTTTTGACTCAGCCTTGTGTGTATATTTGATCATATACATCCTGGAATACGAGGTTAATTCACGATATTAAATTCTTGAATCGTTTTAAATTTATTTTAAAAAGGCTATTGTTAAAATTATTATTCTGAAGAGTTGTATGTAGGCCTGGGCGATATGACTAAATTTGTAATCACGACACAAATGTTCATATCAGTCGATATCGATAATTATCACAATAAATGTCTAAGCAGTTTTTCTTTCTAATTTAAAGGCTGATTTTGCTCCTGCGTGAAAGTTGAAGAAACCAGATGGTGAGAAAGTTACTCGATTTTTTTGTTGGACTGTAACTATCCAAAATATCTCCAAACACATGGGTCTAAATGGCTACTGAAGGTAACCTGCCTCACCTGTGATCTGTTTGCTTGTAATCAGTGTGTGTGTGTATAAAAAGTCAGTGAGTTTCTGGGCTCCTGACAGACTCCTGCATGTTTCATCCAGTGCTGCACTGACGTTGCTGGATTCCGAACCATGGGGAAAGCAAAAGAATTATCAAAGGATCTGCGGGAGAAGGTAGTTGAACTTTATAAAACAGGAAAAGGATATAAAAAGATATCCAAGGATTTGAGAATGTCAATTAGCAGTGTTCAAACTCTAATTAGGAAGTGGAAAAATAGGGATTCTGTTGAAACCAAGCCACGGTCAGGTAGACCAACAAAAATTTCATAAAATAATAAATGGCTTCACCCAACCACTAACCATGAGTGAAAGAAAAGTTTTTGTATTATCATTCATATTCTCTGAAAAATGACCAAAAAATAAATTCTGCCAGGGTATGTAAACTTATGAGCACAACTGTATACTCTATATATTTTTATTATATTATAATACTAGTCCATATTATATAACATTTCATTATATTACACTATATTGTTCATATTGCACTATATTATATTATATTATATTATATTATACTACATTATATTATATAACTACACTCTGCATTACTGTGGTACAACACTGCCTCTCTTCTCTGCTGTTTACATTACTTGTTGCTATTTATCATACCAAGTCACTTTAATCACTTGTCACTTTATCTTGTCATTCTCTGCAAATACTGTCTCAGTTCTCAATTCCCCCCTGCCAACTTCATCATTCATTTTGTACTTTTATATACCCCCTGTTTTTCTTTTTCTTTTTCTTATCTATTCTGTTTAATGTGTATTTTTGAGCTTTCTTGTCTGTGCTGCTGTAACGCCCGAATTTCCCCTCTGGGGATCAATAAAGTACTATCTATCCTATCCTATCCTAGACCCAAACAAATCACAGCTAACAGGTGAAAATGATGAAATAAACCAAGTTTGGAGCTGAAACTCTTTGCTCAGGGTGAAAAATTGGGTCTATTATGTTGAGCATGTTCACAAAATCTGCAAGAAAGGCACATTTATTTGTATTTATTACAGACTGTAATAATCCCTGAGGGAAATTCTGGTTTGCACTATTGAGAGACATGCTTCTCACACACATGGGCCTGAAATACACACACATGCACAAACAGGACCTGTGGACATGTAATAATGGAGAGATGTCAGAGTGGGGCTGATACACAGGGAGGACACCACAGCTGTTAAGGGCTAGGTGCCTTGCTCAAGGGCACCTCTTCAGTAATAGTGATATGACCTGACAACCTTTGGTCTGCTCTACAGGCTGAGCTACCGCCACCCCATGGTATTTACATATTTTACTGTCATGCTAATGATAGGAGGAATTAAGGCTAATTGCAATAACAATTGTATATAGTTAAACTTTTGGTTGATCCGAGAGGTGGGTGTGGTTCATGTTTTAGACGTTTGTGAGTTGGTCTTGTTTGTTATTCTTTTCCCATCATATTAACATCTACACACACAGATCTGATGTAAAAATCCTCAATGAAAGCTTGTATCATCTGATTTATATTAACGCAATGCTAACAGTTACAGCTGCCTCATCTACAGGTTACTGGTCAAAGTAATAATTTGTGTACAAACCAACACATAAAGCTCAACCCAATTTAGAAAAGGACAGGAGAAATGAAAGATTCATGGGTGCTGAACTTAAGAGAGAACTGTGCAGGAATTCATCCACAAAGGAAGAAAACAAAAAACAAACCCGGGTAGCAGAGGGAGGGACATAAAAAATATAAAAGGACAGTGAGAAGATGGCAGAGTGTGTGGATGGAGAGAAGTGAATATCAGTATAACAGACAATAAGGAAGAGGAGGGGAGGTCCACAGATTCAAAGAGACCAGACAGAGCTTATATCTTTGTGCCGTTCTTCTCAAACCCCTGTGGCGTTCTGGTAAACAGGCCCAAACAGACTTCAGAACTGCAGAAAAAAGTTTTTCCTTTTCCATAAAGTTGTTGGTGGTAGTGAATGTCCTTGCACCCAGTTTCTCCCTCAGTCGTCGCTGTTCTTTCTACCCTGTAGTTCTGCCTGTCTTGCGTTTGTCAGAAGTGTAGTGTTGTGGCGAACGGTGCCCGTCTCAGCCTTTTCTTTCATTGGACTCATCATTGGTGAGAAAATATTGCAGGAAAGACAACAAGTGAGAGTTTGATTGATGGGAATGTATTCAGCTTTTGAAAGAAAAAAAGAGACCACTTTAAATCTGTGTTAGTGGTTCTTGAATATTTTCTTTCCTTTTTCTGGGGTAAAAATAACATTTGTGTTGTAAGGTGAGCATGTGAGCATTCCTCCCAACTTCCATATAAAACATTGTCACCCAGGTCTTTCCCAGGCATCTCATTCTTATGTTTAAATTCAACAGACACTGGTAGAGAATGGGTTTCCGGGTTTATGGAGATGCTGATAAAATGGAGTGCTCACTTATTCTTTTCCAGAGCTGTATCCTGAATATATTTGCACTTTGCTAGTTTGTTGTTCTGCCCCTCCATTTGAATCTTTTGTAAGTGCATTTCATGATTTATAGTCTTCAGAATTAGTAATAGATTAAATATGGGGTGATATATTTTTGCTTGTTGTCCAAACGGGGCAAGAACAGCATTCAATTTCCTCGAGGTATGTGTGGTCAGGCATTTAAGGCACATTTTTCGGGATCTTTGTAAGAGGTAAAAGGCTTCAGAACTTCTGTGTAGTGCTCTGATAAAGCCAGTTCATCATGGTTAGTAGAAAGTAGTTTGATTCAGTTGGATCTTTTACCTCCAGCCGAGGTGTGCAACATCGGTTACCATGCTCAATTAAGTCAGCAGTGAACCACAGTTGTAGCCCTGGAAGTTGACCCTGAAGTTACCTCGCTAAGCCCAAATCCTACTTCAGCGTACAGGCCTCAGTTTTTGAGGAGAGTATTTAAGCATTGAAAAACGACTTACTGGCACAGCTAGCCAGAGAAGGAAAGCTTGAGCCAAAATGCTATTTTGGTTCCTTTGGCCCAACTTCTGGTTGTTATGCATTTGTGTCCATGTGAGTTTGTGTTTGTGTCCTGTGGGTGCCTTGAGATCATCGTATCTAAGCCATTTGTGATCCTAAGCTTTTTCTGTTTTCCCCATCCGGCTTACTGGCATGGTCATCACACACAATGCAGCCAAGATGCTCAGTTTTGGACAAACATTCACGACATGCTTCCACGTCCATATTGTGTTGGTCCCACATGGAAAAAGATGGCTGCCTCTTGTTTCTTGATTGGATGGACATACGGAGATTGAGATCATATTGCAGCTCACATTCCCTTTCCAAATCGGCTCAACTGTTGGATGCTAGCTCCACCATCACCAAGTGTCTGTATTCACAATCAGTCATTCAGCAGCCAGGAAGTTTAAAACTGCAAATGACTGTTATTCAGAAGAATTTAATGTCAGCATACACAATCAAAAGATGAACTCAAAATGTTTTTGAACTGAATGACGTGACAAAAACCTACAAAGTCGTTTACATATGAACAGATTTTATTACTAAACCTAAATAACCTTCACTCAGTGGGTTAGGTGGTTTAATAAGCAATCTACCATTTAAAATCTGCCCTGCGCCTAACAAAGCCAACACTGAGTCGATCATTGAGGACATACCTTTATCCTGAATGTATGTTTGTTTGTTTTTCTGTTTTCCATGTCTAAGAGCTCTGCTGCTTAAATCTTTACAATGAAGATGAGTAGTCCTCTAAGCAGGTGGCCCGGGTTTGAGTCCGACCTGTGGCTCCTTTCCTGCATGTCATTTTTCTCTCTCTCTCTCTCCCTGGTTTCTGACTCTATCCACTGTCCTGTCTCTACATAAAGGCACGAAATCCCAAAAATAAACAAAAAACAGAAAATAAATCAGGATAAAACTGTTTTATTTCTAGTTAAACCTGGGATTTTTGACTAAATTAAATCTATATCACTGAGTTTTTAAAAGAGCTTTTATAAGAAATGTTCAATAATTACAATTAAAAAAACAAAGTTGGAGTGAATTTGAGAGACTTTTGCAGCCATAAAAAATGCATTTGCATATTTATTATAATAATAATAACTTTATTTATATCACAACGGTTAAGAAAAAGCCAACCGATTAAAGTGAATTTGTCATGATTTCGGCTGTGCCCCTCCTCAATCCTGGTGTTTCTATGTTTTACCCCTCCCTTGTGTGTGTTTTTTCCCCCTCTTTGTTCAAGATGTGTGTGTGTTTCTTTGGCCCTTTTTCAAACCAAACCCTACACCCTCCCCCTCCGTGATGGAGTGCACTCCGTCAGAAGTCACACTCGCAGCTGAATGAAGTCTCCTTCATCAAGGTGTAGGGTAGAAATACAGCGGCAGGCTTTGGGAAAAACTTCCCTCTCTCAGGTGGAAACAGGAACTGTGTGTTACCATGGTTACTCAGCGGTATCTTGCGGGAACGGCTTTTTTTTTGTAGCTAATGGATTCTGTACAAATCTTTATGTAGCCTAGATTATTCTTATTGTTCTTTAGTTATATTAGTGTAGACTTATAACAAAACTATTAGATTGAGCCTACATTGTTTATTGTAATTTATAATTTCAGTTAAATTATTGTAATTTCATAGAACAGGGTGTCCTAAATTAATGCAAAGACAAGGATAATATTGTTGAACATCAGAGCAGCAAAAAGCGTATTTTTTATTGTTGAATTGAGATTTCACAAAGACATCAAAAGTAGAAAAATAAGAAATAAATATTAACAGTGAAAAGTTGTCTGCAACATGATTTAATATTCTTGTGTTTCTGGAACAGTCCCTGTAAATATAAAACACTTTAAATAAACATATATTTGATCCTCAGTACACATTTGAAGTTGTTAACGTCTGTATGATGATATTAAATGTCTGTCTTAGTTGGAGCAGTGTTTGAACTCACAGGTTGCTGTCTCCATGACGACTGGACACAATAGGTGTTGCACGTGATCTGAAAGTCGGCATCGGTGCACACTCGCTGGTGGAGGGTTTTATAACCCACTACCACTCCCCGCTAGTTGGTTTGGGACGGACTTAATATGGCGGACCCTCTGCGGGGACGTGCAAACGGAGGGGTAGTGGGTAGGGAGAGGGTGTAGTGGCCGGTTTGAAAAAGGGCCCTAGTCTGGGCGTGGCAGTCAATCACACTCCTGCTGCCAATCCTGCTGCACCCCTGGGACTCATCAAGCACCTGCTGTATATAAACCCGGCTCTACAAACCAGTCTTCGACTGATTGTTCAGCTTTGTGGTACTGTGCTCTCGCAAAGCTTATGCAAAAGTTTTGGATCTCATCTTCTTTGACCTGTGAGCTAACACCAGCTCTCTCCCTGTCTCAGGATTATCTATCATCCGGTATCTCAAATCTTGTCCTCACTGTGCCGTGTTCTCAGCTCCTTCAATCCACCACCACTTCTACCAAACATCTCTGCCTTTACCTCAAGTACCATTCAATAAATAACTCTTAACTGTAACCATCTGTTTGGTTTTTGGGTTCCAGAATTTTAAGAAGCTATTTAAAAGAGGCTTTTAATTCCCCTGCTGTGGGACCCACAGCACCTTTTATGACCAGTCAAATTATAGGAATTGTGAGTAGAGGCCCCTGAAGGAGGATCTCAGGCAGCGGTCTGGCTCATAGGGAGCTAGTAAATCACAGCTTCAGGGCAGGGCCTGACTATTAAAGGGCCTGGCTAAAACAAGACAAAAATCTAAAACTTACAAAAAGAAAGTTGGAAACATCATGTCATTTGACTCTAATTAGCTTCATGCATGACTCACAAGTTCAACCAGATTAAATAATGAATCCTACATGCAGATATTTCTTTACCCACACTAAGATAAATGTTTGTAAAAGAAAGCCTCTGGATCCTCAATTTAAATCAGAAATGGATTAATCTTTACAACTCTACCGTATCTTAAAGTACTTACTGCTTCCCACAGAGAGAGAGAGGTGGTAATAGGTCTTGCATTGTTACCAGCCCTTGACCCAGCAGGAAGTGGACTCTCTCTAATGGGGAGTGTGCATATATTAAAACTCAAGTGAGAACTTTTTTATCTGGTTAGGAAACACACGGATTTCTCTTTACAGAAGCAAAAGAGTATTTATAGTTAATTTAGAATAATTTGTACCATGGAGCACTCAGGTTCATCACAACTCATGAGGCCCTAACTCATCTTTGCACTCTGTTGAGTTGGCCTGCATTGTCCACTCATAGACTCAATCATCGGCATGTCCTCATTTATAAGGCAATCCTTAACTTATTTCAATCAAATCAACCCCTAGCAAAAGACGAAAAAACATTGTGGGGAACAAAGATAAACACAACATAATACGATCACTGAAAGGATGCATATAGATAAAAACAAAGGCAAAATGGACACCAACCTTTCAAATAGGGAATCATACAAAAGGGGAGGGGGCCAATTGAATATATATCAATAACCAAGGAAGAAGAAAACAAACGAAGGCTGAGCTGCAAATTACAACACAAGTACATCAAGTGCACAGGTAGTCCCGACATACAAACATAAAACAGATAATTCACAGGTCATTGTGAGGGATTACTATAAAAAAGTGAAAAGTTCAGGTTAATTTTTGACTCAAAATTAAAGTTACATTCAAATCGACACACGCCCAAATTTCCTCACAGGAGCTATATGGTAAGACCTTTATGTGAGAGCTTTTCTAATGGATATTCAGAATTGCTTGAGATCCAAACACCTAATTTAAGATATATTTTTTTACTTAGGCTCAGAAATAAAATAAAAATTGGATAAGCTTCATGACTGAACCCCAGAGTGTTTTCATTAGACACAGTGAATATAAGAAACGTGTGTTTACAAAAACCAACACCACAGGGTACCGTTTAATTTTCTTGTCGTCAATTACTCCATCAGTTTTCCGGCAGATCTGTAGAAAACAAGGACCAAGTGATACCCAACCAGTATTTAAACTGTTGAAACAGTCAGTCAGTCCTTCTGTAGGCCAGCCTGATATCCATGAACTAAAGGATGGCTTGCCAACCTTTGTTTTATCAGTCAACAACCAGTCTGGAGGAGCTTTGAGTTCTGACTGACAAGTGCATCCACCCAACTGTTCCCTGTCCACCCAGCCACTTACACCATCAGCCGCCACCACCACAGCAAATGGCCTGACACTCTACGAACTGACTCGAGTGCTGCAGATTACCAAGAACTGCAGCTATCTCTGTTCCCTTTCTGTCCATGTTTGTTCGATCCCTGGGTTTGGTATCATTTGACGGACAGCCAATGATCTTAGAGAGAGAGAGGGAGAGAGAGAGAGGGAGGCAGACAACATGTGTATTCTGAGATAACGGTTCCTGAGATACTGCAGAGAGGCTATAACTCCTATTGGAATTACATGGGTGCATGTGTGTGTGTTTGTGGATACAATCCGGTTTGTGTGTTTGATCCACAAGAGGGTGTGAGAAGGACAATAATTGCTACAGCTAAGATTGAAGTCCTAGACAATATATCTCTGAGGCTCTTCCCTTCACCAGTTCACATGAGTAATAACAGTGAACCATTTCTCGATACAGAGCTCCATGGACGACATTCAAGCTGGTTTTCTCTCCCCAGTGTGATGTAAGAACCAAAGGATTGACCTTTCAGTTTGCTAATGTTAAACTAGAATATGGATTGTAGAAAAAAGATTCTGAATCTGTAAATAAATGCAGAAATATATATTTTTTTGATATCTGGAGGCTTGAAATATCTAGAGCCTCCTGCTACTGGCCGAGTTGGAGCCTACCCGATCTGGAATTGAAAATATCAAGCATGTTTGTAATCTACAATTCCAGATCCCCTTTGGTGGATTACCTGAAATGGCAAACCAGGAAGCTTGACCAGCTTGATGTTGCGTTCTTTGACAGCTCAAAAACATGGCGGTGAACATAAACACAGCTGTGCCCGAGCAAAAAAGGGATATTGAAAATGATGACCAGCTATTGGAATTATGGCGAGTGCCTTTTTATATTGTCTCATGCAAGAACCACACAGCCAGCTGACAATATCGATAATACCCCATATTTTTTATTGTTCGGCAGTCCCGTTAGATCATGCAATTTTCTGTGAGATCTAGACGTGTCTGTGGGATTGCCACTGTGACAGGTTTAGATTTTGACACACTCGCTTTTGACAAACAGTGAAACCGCAGAGGGAGCTGTGAATGCCTGTGTTCATCCATCATATTCAGACAGTGTTAGAGAGCTGCAGGAGATCATCACTCTGAACTGCCTTCATGTTGTCCTGCTGGCTGTGATGGGCAGGTTAACTGGAAGCATCTGTGTGTGCGCCTGGTTCAGCGGAATTAGATCTTCCTGTCCTGACAGTCCAGTTTGTTCACATGACCTGCCCTGTCATACCTTAATTAAACAAGTGAGCCATTTTCACTCTCTATTTCAATGCCAGTTCTTATTAGGGTGTGACTGTGTGTTTTCAGTCTACTAATTGAATTGCCTCTGAAACTGATCTGTATGGTTTGCCAATTAACAAGTTGATTTGTTGAACATTACATGTTATTGATTTAATCAAAGAAGACTTGGTGGCGGACATGAACAACAATGTTATGTTTATATCTGTTACTTACTATCAGGAAATTTGAAATCAAACAGGGACACAAATATTATGCAAAGAGTGAGTACAAAGGCATTATAATAATAATGGCCGCAGGGCTTCATTACTAAACAGATGCCGATATTTAATCTAAAAAGAACTCTTGACATACAGTAAGAGTGTGGACGTTTCAGTGGTAGCCCTAAATGTAATGCAACACATTGCAAGAACTAGCAGTGTGGTAATTGCAGGATTTTCCCAGTATCTCTATTTATTCACAGTATGTTAATTGTGTATGTGTGTGATTGTATGTATTTAGATTTGTAGCCCAGTTTCAGACCTGTGTGTATGTGTTTGTTTGATACACACCTGAGCAGGAGCTGGGTTATGTTCTGTGATTAGTGCAACCTGCTGTGGTGAATCCACAGCAAACATGGGCGTTTACATAGGACAGGTGGGAAATGTGTGTACGGTCATGTGGAATGTATAATAACATTGTTGGACGTGGAGATGAAAACAACATCTGCAGATTGGTTTCCGGATGCCAGAGATGAGGTTTACAATATGGTAATGATGAATGTGCGTGTCGTTATGGAAGGATGGTGGGGTAAAGGGGCTCTGTGTGTGTGTGTGTGTGTGTGTGTGTGTGTGTGTGTGTGTGTGTGTGTGTGTGTGTGTGTGTGTGTGTGTGTGTGTGTGTGTGTGTGTGTGTGTGTGTGTGTGTGTGTGTGTGTGTGTGTGTGTGTGTGTGTGTGTGTGTGTGTGTGTGTGTGTGTGTGTGTGTGTGTGTGAATAGCTTGTCACATGGATTGCACGTTAATAAAGGGGAATGAAGCTCACGGCTGCTTTTTCTGGCAGCAAAATCCACACAGCATAAACAGTGACCCTCTCCTTCCTAACTCTCCATGATGAGCAACATTAAATTACTCATCAGACTTCAGGGAGAGCGCAAGCCAAAATAACAAACAAAACTTCTTCATCCGGATCCAAACTGTGTTTTCTTTATTTTATTTGAAGAAAGATAGGCACCTTACCTAACTCCCTAAAGGAAGAAAAAAACAGGAGAAAAAGGATGGATCATAAGAAAAGGCTACTCTCCCCTACCAGGACTGCTCAAAGATTCAGATTAATATTTACGATATTTACAATACTGAAAAGGCCTACACAAAACCTTTCAGAATTCTGCCTGATGTTGGCAACTTACACACAAACTCTCTACACATGTGTAGATGTGTTGGGAGCGAAGGAAGCCAGCAGGGGCGGAAGCATCTTCCATAATTCAATTTTCACAATCAGCTCCTGTCCAATCAACTGCAGGCACCTACAGCAAAACACAAAGAGAGAGAGAGAGAGACCTGCAACCAAGAAAAAAGCACAAACTCCAGGCTGGAAGAACAATTTCATAATTTCAATAGACTCATGACTGCTCATTAAATTATGTAAACTTATAACAAAGAAAATAAAATATTCTCCAAAAACCTAACACTTACAGGTAGGGATCGATATGCCCTTTATCCAAAATTGATTTATTCAAGCTGCAAATGGCAAATGCGGTAATCTGAGGCTTTTGCTCATCATCAATCAAGTTAGCAGCATTTGAAGCTATATCATTGTATTTTTATTTTTAAATAGTACACTCTTTAGATTTTTTTAAAGAACCACCTATTTGTCCTTCCAAGCCTTTGGAGTTCTCTAACTGCTAGCCACTGCACATTTTCTCACAGAAAACCAACAAAGTCCAACAATTACTCTTTGGCGCGTACTAGTGATATGATCCTCATTGATTATCAAGGGGGAAGTCTTTCAAAGGTTGTGCATGTCAGTTTCCACAACAGTCAAAAGAAACTTTCAACTAACTGTGTGGCTCTGTAGTCACTCAGCGGAAGGACAGGGGTTCGATCCCCAGCTTCTGCAGCCACATGTCGGATGTGTCTTTGGGAATGACAGTAAACCCCGAGATGCACCCACTGCTGCTTCGTCTGTGGCTAATGTATGTGTATGAATTTATTAGTTAATTCTGATGGTCACTTTACAGAGCAGCCTCTGCCATCAGAGTGTGTATGGAAATGTGAATGTGTAGGTGTGACCTCCGGTGTAAAAGAGCTTTGAGTAGTCAGAAGAATAGAAAAGCGCTATACAAGCTCCAGTCCATTTACCATTTATCAATAAATGAACTTCCTCAAGAGAACTTTTTAATGGTAGACCACCATGTTACCAGACACAGCTTCTTGGGCCATTCTAGCCACCAAGTCATTATAATGCTGAATAAAGGAAGGATGAGGCCATGCTCCCACTGTTAGAAGCCAAGCACAAATTTAGTGAATATATATATATATATATATATATAGAGAGAGAGAGAGAGAGACTTGAAGTGTAGAAGAGCCAAGGCATCAGGGAGAGATGTTAAATGTAGGAAAGGCTTAAACTCATTGTCTCACTCCCACTGGAAATAGTGGGGTTAGGACTGAGTGGACCGTGTCCAATCCACACTGTGATGGACTGCTGCAGCAGAATTTCAATTGTGCCCAATTTCCATTTCTGTCCCTTCATTCTTGCTCTCTAACAATGTGTCTACTTTTTGTGCTTCTCCACTGGCTCTTTTCCTTATTTATTTCTTTATTTTTACCTCCATGCTCTTTCCATGTCCATCTTCCCCTCCTTCTTCTCACCCTCCTGGTCTTTGTGTATATTTCAGAATATCCAAGAGAAGATTGACCTGGCATGAAATGGGATTAGCAAAAGACACAATTTTCACAACAAAAATTGCAAAGAAAATATTTTATTTTTCCTTCCTTGTCATTTTTATTTCTCAAAGAGCCATCTTCATGTAATGATTGGCTGCCCGCATGTCTCCTTTTATGTCCAACATAAAACACATGGGTTTGACTACTAACGTATCGTACCTCACTGTAAGAGATCCATTGGGGGGGGCGTTTTATTGCCTCGTACTAGTCCTCCCCTCTGTCATTTAACCAACCTTTTCTCACTCTCACTGCTGAACCAGCAACTCCCTCTATATCTCTTCAGCTCATTAGCAAGCTAATCAATTAGCAGGTCTTAACTCAGAATGATTTCTAATGCTAAGTGAGAGATTACACTCTGATTGTGGAATTTAAAAGGAAATGAATGAGGTTGAGACATGTCAATAATATATCATATGGCTAGTGTTTTTTTTTTGTACAATTAACAGTAGCTCAGTCTGACTTGGGTTGGGAACCGGAGGGTCAAAGGTGGCACTTACTGTAGGCAGCCCCCTCACCGCATGTCCATAGGGTCCTGTTTGTGGATATGTGTGTATTTCAGCCTTTGTGTGTGTAGCATGTCCAACAACAGAGTGTAAAATGGAATTCACCCTCGCAGGATTAATAAAGTATATCTTCTTCTAACACATCAACATAGTATGCTAGAAAACTTAGTTTTTTGTTTTTCTGAAAAACACCTCTCACAGCACAACAAATTCTTACATTGTAATTATATGTCGACCATTATTGACTATGTTGAGAGAGTGGGTAAAATTGGAGTATGAAGCAAAAAAACAAAACACTCTTCAGGGTTGCTTGTTGCCTGTTTAAGGGTGTGTAAATATGCATGAAGAAATATTGTAATAACCTTTAGTGAAGTCAGCGGTGAGGACTCTCATTTTATCCAAAAAGCAGTGTAATCATGACCACTTCAATTTAACCACTGCATAAGAGATTTTGTTTTCACATCATACGGAAATTACTATGATTTGATGGTGGGTGTTTGTGATTTTGAAGCAATTATTATGCAGTTTGATGTCCATTTTATTTGTTTGGTTTGAGTTTTATCCTCCCTCAACACATACTTGATTTTTAAAGAAATGTGCATTTTTTTTCCTTCTTCTTGATGCATCTCCCTCTATATCCCACTATTCCAAGCCCAGCAGAGTGTCGGCAGATGGCTGTTAACATTCACATTGTGTTGTGGCATTGTGGAAGCATGTAGGGACAGCATGTAAAAAAAAAAAAGTAGTAGTTCTACTTTCACACATTGAGACATGCATACACACACACACACATGCGCACACACACACACATATGTGATCCCTGCAAGTTCAGACTTTATGCATAGCCCCTGAATAGGGCTATATAAAACCAATTTATTATTATCATTATTATTAATATGACTCTGTTACTACCTCCAATGGGGGGTAAGTAGCAGAACAACCCCCCACCCCTGCGCGTTACACATTGCAGACAAGGCACAACAGTGACTTAAATATACCACCCTTACAGAAGCAGTGACACAATCTTCTCCAGCGTCTAACTTGTGCCCAATTAAAATAAACCAAACCTCAAACAAATTGAAATAATTCAGTCCCTTCTGTAAAAACAATACATTTCTGGTATTAAAATGCACACAGGAATGCTACTGATGCTTCAGATCTTAGATGCAAAAAGGTGTTGATACTGTAAAATATACCACACAAAGATGTCTTACCCCCAATTTAATTAAATTTAAGATAGCTCCTTGAATTCCCCAAAACATTCCTTTACCAGGATGTACTGGTTTCACAGTTTCACTTTGACTCTCAGCATTGAAATGCTGCCGAGTGTGTTGATGTATGGGACTGCAGGGTGTTCTGCTGGAGTTCATTACTATGACTTATACTGTGAAAAGATCCGTTCTCCGCTCTAATGGACATTCCACTTGAGTTACACTGGTACATTGCTGTACAGTAAATACTCCCTAATGGCCAAGCTGTGAGTGTTTTTGTGGTGCTTCTCCAGTGCCTGTGCAAAGAACTGTCTGACAGGTCCATGCATGAAATATAAGCTGCCATCATGACAAATGTATTTTTTTTGCATGCTCGTGTGTAGATGCAGTTGTGTGTAGAAGTACATGCAAGAGGTTCCATTGGTCTGACGTTTGGCAGGAATAAATTAAATGATAAATGGAAAATGGACTTGAGCTTGTATAGCTCTTTTCTAATCTTCTGACTACTCAAAGCTCCTCACACCGCAGGTCACACCTACACATCCACACACTGATGGCAGAGGTTGCTTTGCAAAGTGTCCTTAAGTATTTACTAATCCCATTCATAAACATTCACACACGGTGGGCGTGACTTGGGGTTAATGTTCTTACCGAAGGTTACATTGGGCATGTTGCTGCCGGAGCTGGGGATTAAACCCTCGACCTTCCGGTTGAGAGATGACTGACTCTACCACTGAGCCATAGTGGCCTTGAGCCTTGGCTTGTCATATAATCAAGCCTTGTGTTTGCACATGTGAGGATTATCTTTTAAAAAGAGCCATGCAAAAAGATTTCCATGATTTTGTGTTACATTTCTGGCTTAGCCATGAATATATAAGAAAACTTCTATTTGAAGACTGGCTTGTTATCTCAACAGGTCCCATGAACATAAACCTTTTAAACTATTTCCCATTCCTTCTTTATTACTGTTAACTGTAATGTAAATCTCTGCAATCTCATCAGTGAGTCTTTTTCTTAGACTGGAACTTGCTGTAATGGCAAATGAGCATAAGGTTTTAATAATAGTAAAGGTGTCTAATCAGCAATCATGATGTTATAATGTGTCCATTATGTGTCTGTATATATTCAGTTGCGTTCATTGGCATCCTCGCCGACAGGTGCGGAGACAGGTGTTGTGATGGGCACTGGATGTTATGGATATGATTTCCTTTATTGTGAGCATCAGGGAGACGACAAATAACTGTTATTTTTCTGCTTTATAGAGTGCTATTTAAAAACAAACTGAATCTATGTGAGTGAGCATCCACTAAAAGCACATCAAGATATTGGCAAAGGACTCAAACGAGATCAAACTGGGTTGAGTGCCAAATGTTTCGATAATAACGTAAGATAATGTGATTCGGGTATTGAGGTCGTGCTCAACCAATAGGCAAAAATGCACATTTCCAACTCAAGCAAAACCATGCAGATTTGTGTTCTTAACCAGGGCTTCCCAAACTTTGTCATGCCAGAGACCCCGTTATAGCATTAGCATCTGTCAGGGACCACCCTCTTGCAAAATGTCTTACGATGACAGATATCAATAATTATCTTTTCAGCTTCTGCTTGGTGTTTTTGTTTCAGGTGTCGTTAAGGTTTAGATGGCTTTATAGACATGAGTGTCCTACCTACGAGTCTTAGATGCCCCAGTCGTATTCCATAATTGGTGGCTCTCACACATGGTCATTTTAATGGGAACTCTGTCAAATGTTCCTTCATTTGAGTGTCATTTTTTTAGAATAAATGTGTTTCTGACAAATCATATTCATTTTGAAGACAAAAAAGGCCTCTCTTCTGTTTCCAGTTTATTTTAATCTCAGAGATTTAACTATTTTTTACTTTATCTGGCCTGCATCCTTTTCTGATTACATTGGGATGTACTTTGTTTGCGATGACAGCGCTGTCGTGATATAATCTGATATATCCGTCTGTCGTGTATATTTTGTATCCACTACTGATGCTACTAAGTAAGATATTGGTGAGTGAGGCCCGTTGTTGCTTTGTGTGGCTATCCTCTGTGCTCCTCACCTGCTCAAACCTCCTGATTGCATCAGCCTGCTCACCTGTCTCTTATTAAGTCATCAGTGTGCGGCGCATATATACCGTGGTTCTTTGGTCATTCATTGTCTTTAAGTCTACTGATGTGGTTCAGTGGCTGGGCCAGTCTATCTATGTGCTAAAGAGACTTCATTTCTTGCGTGGTTTCAGCCTGCTAACATATTTCTCCTGTGTTTCAAGCTCAACCTCTGGCACCAGCCTGCCTTTTTCAGGAAGCTGAAACTAGACACTGGATCTTTCACCCCCTGTCAGCCCACCTCTCATTTCCCCACTCTACCTCCAATTCGGAATACTCAACCTAAAACTAATAAAATACTTCATCTGATTTATTGAGTCCTTGTTCTGTAACACTGACAATAAATTACATAATGAATTAAGAAAGCTTAAGGTTGTTTCTATCAACTAAATTGTACCCTACATTTGATGCAATTGGTCAGAGTATAGGTTTCCATCCTCTCTAAAGTGAGAAGTATTGATAGAGCAGTTTTCTGTGTTGGTTTCGTTTGGTTACTCACTTTATTTTGGTTGAATATGTGACCTAAAAAATGGCGTTCCACAAGGGTTAATCCTACTCTCCATTTACTTTTCATTATTTTTATGATCTACTGTAATTATATTCCATTTCTGTTCACATAATACAAACCATTGTAAGTCTATAACCAACTCAAAGCACATTAAGTGCCTATTGTCATGAAAAAAGAAGCTAACGTCATTTTACTTTACTTACAATACTACAATAAAGGATTTACAAATTGATTGTATGCACATGATGCCGAGGCACTAGGAATCTGCATGAAACAAATATACAAAATACAATACAGGAAAAGATATAGAATCTTAGGTAGTAAAACTGTACTTTACAAGGGGAACATTTAACCCAATTTCTCATGTTAAGGCTTTACTGTGAAGCAGGATTAAACTCATACACACACAAAAACACACTCAGACACACACACAAAATGTGCCCTTTGAGAGTCAGCAGTAATTTAAAGTGGTTAAGATTCCGATCAGACTCTTCGGATGGTCAGACAGCAGGATGCACAGTCTCCATGGTCTGACCCTTTAATCTTTTCTATATGTGTGTGTGGGCTGTATATATCTGTGTGAAGAGAGAGTGTATTAAATGGAAAGAGTAAGAAACTAAATGTTTTCTAGGCATATGTGTGTGTCTGTGCGTGTGTTTATTTTTCAGACGAAGTGTCTCTCTGTGTGTGTTTAGGCCATTAACATGGCAGTCAGTGTGCGACAGAGATGGATGTGGTGGTTTTTCTGCGATCAAATCATACTGAGGGAGACAGAGAGAGAGTCAGAGAGGTATGTATTATTGCAGCGTTTGTGGGAGTATATAATAAATGCATTAGTTTGTGCGTCCTTGCTAGCTCTATCGATTTTTTACCTTTTCACAAGGGCATCTTCTACTGGTTGTTATGACAGGGAGAAGGCCCTCTGCAACAATCCATACAATACATAATTCAGCATCTCAGACTTCAGACGTTTTTGAGTAAATTCAATTGCTGTTCAGTGTACGAACCCATGAGCATTACTCTCATGGCCTGGAGATTCAACTTTGCGTCTGCCCTTTTTAATTTGTAGTTGATTTAATTAGCAAAATATGCATGGCTCCTAAGATGAAGAGAAGGAGCAAACAGTCATGTGTAACTTTTAGCAGTTTTGATTCTCTGGATCCATAGTTCCTTCCACCTCATGTGAAACCTATAGTATTTTGTTGTGCATGCACACATAATTTCGGTTTTAAGAACACAACTGTTGGCTCAAGCCAACTTCACATAGCTGGTGTGTGACGGTTCCAACTCAAGTCTGCATGGTCTCCACACCAGTTGTGTTGCACACTGCAAACTCAACTCTATCCGAGCCAAATTCACACAATAAAGCAAGATGAACAGTGTATTTCAAGATATAAAAATGCCTTAATTGCTTGTAATAAGTAAAAATATGTCAAGAAGGCAAGCACATTTGAGTGTCTTGTCTTCATCTGTCTCTTAATAAGTTTGACCTTAATAAAGACCATAAACAATATATATTGTTTGACTTCTTGGTGTTATACATATCTGGAAGATTGTCTTCTTACAAGAGAAGAGGAATGCGCTCAACTCTAAATCAGAAAAAATGAAAATAAACTAAACATAAAAATCATTCTGCACTCTGCCATGCTGTCATCAATAACAGGGTTGGTTTTGGGTATCTGTTGTACAAGTTTTTGTAGTTGGTCTCATCAGAAAACAATCCTATTTGAATTTAAAATGTGTCAAACAGGTAGAAAAACAACTATATAATCCGAGAGAGAGACGGTAAGGTAACAAAAAGGTGCAACTTTATCGAAAATCCCTTCGGGAAGGCGAATTCTGCAAGACAGTCAGAGTCAGACAACCATTCAAACTCATGAACACGTACTGGCAATTCTGACTCACCCATTATCCCAGTGAGCTTACTTGTGGACTTGCAGGGGGAAGCCAGAGTATCCCAAGAGAACCCATGTATGCACAGAGAGGACATTCAAACCCCACAGAGAAGTAAGTCTCCACTGCTGGGAATTCCAACCAGCAACAGTCTTTCCTCTACAACTCCTCAAAATGAAACTTTCACTTGTTTCAAAACCTAGCCTTGTAGCCTTGCTGCTGCTCAACACTGTAAGACAGTGGTTCCCAAGCACAAGCTCACGGCAGCCGTTACACTGTAAATAAACAATATAACCCATTGGTTACTTAAGTTTTTTTTTTGTGAAGCCTCTTGATGGCCGTCGCCATGCTATAAATGCTATCTCAACTTAGTGTTCAGTCACATCAGACTTATGAGCTGGAGTTTGGAAGGATCTTCAGTCTCCTGAAAAAGCTACAACTTGCCCACCTTTCAGGAAGGTCACCCACGCCCCTTATTGTGAATAACTCTTATTGATAACAACGAAGCGGACTAAAGGGGGCGAAGCAAGAGTCCACCATACGACGCTATAATAAGAATATTTGCCTTTATATCAATGCTAAGTGTAGTTTTGCAGAATCACAATGCCAACAAAAGATCGAAGAACAACCTACTGACAAACAGAAAAAGAGTGCAGCAGTTTAATTACGTGCACGGAGATCCCAGCTATGCTACTTCTGCTGGCTCTCAGGCACCGGTCCTTCAGCGTTCCCAGTGTGACAGACTAACACATCATGTCCCGTGGATCAAGTTTCCACAGGACCCTCGAACCCCAGATTGGACAGCAAAGCTTTGAGGAACAAGGTTCTTTTCAACATTTTAAGACGGCAGCTGATGCTACTTTTTCTCCTAGCCTTGATAACTGTTGTTGTTCAGTCCAAAACTCTGTAATGACTCAGTAATGGGGTAGTGAGTGATGTGTTTTTGATGCTAATACATTTCATCAATCCCTTGCTTCCCCGAGGCATGTGGACACTCAAGTGGCATGTTTTGCTACATATTATGGATTGCAGAGAGGAAATGAACACAAGCTTATCAAACCAATACTGAAAGGAAAACCTGCACTGCAGTCCCTCTTAGTTGTAGTTGTTACTGCTGGGTTGTCTTTAGCCCCAAGACCTCTCAGTACGTATTTCACTTAAATACATAATTTGCCCTACTGCAGGGACTGTACCAACAATTATAGAGTTCAGGTAATGCAATACCTATACTTATTTAAAATGCAAAGAATACTTAAGAAAGCTCGGTAATAAGGCTCGGACTTTCTCACACACACACACACACACACACACACACACACACACACACACACACTGCTTTTATAAAGGCTTTTAGAGCCAGCTGGGAATTCCTTATTGTAATTGAGAGTAGTTAAGTGATTCAAACAGTGCTCTCATATCTCACCTCAGTTCACCTTAACTTGAAATCTGCAGTAGCCATACTGACAGTAAAGGCAACCCCAGTGTTGACATTAGTGTAATAACTAAAATAATGAGCTTCCACCACTTTCTGTGGGAAGGTATCTTGTTAAAAGAAACTACAAAAGAACATTGTGATATGAGAGGAGGCAATAACCCTGACTCAAAAGTAAGCGAGTGGAGCAGAGCAGCTGAGTTTTTAATTCGTCAGAACATGGAGATTCAAAGTAGGCAGTGAAATAACCGGACCACTAAAAAAGTGACATAGGATTTGATGAATGTAACATCGATAAAGTTGTTGCAAAATGTAACATATTTGCCAGTTGCTGTTTATGGGTCATCATCCAATTAGATTTCAATGCTATATGCCGGTGGTAACCTGATTACAACAGCACATTTCCATTGTTTATGCTTCTTTAAAGCTCATCCACCAATATGTATTTGATTTCAATCTCAGAAGTGTCTGTTGTTTTTACTTCCCTGTGTTCACTTGTATTCACCCCTGACCCAAGAGGGTGGGCTGATGTAATGCAAAGAAAAAAAGGGATTGAAAAGAGAAAATGAGAGAACAAAAGAGAGAAGCCAATATCACGTAAGGACTCTGTTCCATGTGGCTAGAAAAAAGTACTTCCACTGAATAAAGTCACTTATTAATTCAGTACAAAGAAAAGAGAACAGTTGGATATGAACATCGCTGCACAATGTGTGCTTAATGTCAATTCATTCTTTTTTTTCAGGAACCCCAGAAATTTATGGGATAGATCCAGAGTCTGTAAAAATTAATGGACGAAGCCTGAGTAACGTCACTCATTACTGCTTACTACTTACTGCAGGGGGCTTTGGAGTCCCATCGATTGAGGTCTCCATGCTGGAAATGATGTCTCACCCTAACTCTCAGTCAACCTAGCTGTAGCTGAGGCAGGTTTTAAGCCTCTTGACATACTGTTACACCGTGACCGTCTGTCAATCAGGTCAGCTATGCGCCTTATTGTAAATAACTCCTTCATAAAATCAAAACAGATGAGTCATCAAAAAATGTACTCACTTATTATTTAAGTTAAGTCTTGAAATCAGGAAGGACCATAGTTGTCCATAATAACAGTTGTTTTGTTAGTAGCAGAAGCCAACTAGACAGAAAGAAAGTCTTAAGAAATGCATAGATGGCCAATCAAGATCAAATGTGTTCACACAATGTGAAGAGATTAGTGTGAGTTTGTTTTTTAACACCATACTACTTGGTTTGGATAAGAAAATAGATAAGTTGAAAAATGAACTTCAGGAAAACATTCATAGTTTATATCATTAAGAACTGAGCAACTTGACTTTTTATCTTACAAACTGCTTTAAATATTGTGTATTTTAGAAGTTTGAGGTGGATATCTGATTTCTCATTTTTTTACTCCTCAAGCAAGCCAAAGCACATGCAAAACCCACACCAAATATCTCTGAATGCACACTTGGTTTTTGAGGGATGAGGTCAACATCAGCTCAGTCATCTTAAAATGTTTCCATATGGCTCTTTGTCCGTAAAGGAGTAAAGTGTGACAGGTGCCATGGGGGTTGTTAGTAATTGTTTCAAATCCTCCATCGAAAAATCCTACTGACCTGCTTCACTCTAAGAGTTTCTGTAACATGTCTTGACTGTTTAGGTAATTATGCAGAGAATATGCATGCACAGTGTTGCCATGTGAGATCTGTGGGTTTTTTTCTGTGTTTGTGTTATGTCGCTTGTACCATCAGGTCTAACAGATGTTTAGCTGCTGGTGAGGACGACTATAACCCAGCATGATAATAAGGTCACGTCAAGAAGCGTTTGGATTCAGATCTCCACAAGCTGTGTGTGTTTGTGTGTGTGTGTGTGTGTGTGGGGGCGGGGGGGCACTCACATTTCTATCTAACAGGGTACCTGAGAGTCATGACACATTCACCAACTGGGGACATGCCCTCTGGACTTTAACTCCTTCCCCCCATGACAAGATTTTCCATCATTTATGAAAATAAATATGCCCTGCCATTGATGAGATTTTCCCGGAAATCCATGTTTTCACTGTTATATGAACGGGAGGCGCTTTTACGGATCTTGTATAGCAGCACAGCACTCCTGGGTCTGTAAACAAGCAAATAAGCTTCACCAGGAACCGAGAGAACCAAAGTGTAAGTAAAGACCAGGGAGAGAGAGAGTGCAGTCACAGCGAAACAGAGGTACCCAAACGTAAAATGTTTTTTAAAAACAGTTTTGTGACTCGTGGTAATTTTTTTTTTTGTGGCTTCGGCTTTGCCTAAAATATTCCGGCGTGAAAGATGATGTATTCAATGGACTCCGAATCAGAAAATTGCTGCATTAACCATGATCCAGAATCTAGACAGTGATTCCTCAGGCACATAGTGGAGGGATTTGAGTTCTAGATCTTTAACCCCACCCGCCAGAGCTTCAAGAGGTCGGACTTGACATATTTTTGGATCATTGTCTATTTAGTCTGATATGTTACTTTGCACAAACGCTTCAGTCTTTCCCCTTGGCAGTTGGTGAAGCTGTCCAGAGGGGTCTTTGGGGGAAGCGCTGAAGGAAGAAGGATCCCCACCTGGTCTGTGGCAGAGGAGAAGACACCAGGCAGGTCGCGGTGTAGGCTCTTCAGCAAATATGTGCGTGACCAAAAGTCTCTTTAGTTTTGTGCTGTAAAACCTGTACAGAAAAAAATACATGAAATATGACATGTTGGCCTACTGGAAAAAAGATCTATCAACTTGAGAGGATTAGGGCAACATTTTTTTGAAGTCCTGACTTTTTGAATAATTTTGAGATTTGAGAACGTGGCACGCTACGCTGCTTCCTCTTTACATTTTTGAAACTCACTCCTTTCATACTTACAGAAAACTGCTTGGATCTCCTTCTTTCTCTTCTGTCTAAAGATGACCATGTGAGTGGGGTTGACGAGCATGCCTGAAAGTCAGAATTGCTTCACATTTTTCAGTTACTGGTTGATCAACAAAATCCCTGGGCTCTGAAGCCAGAGCTACCTAACCAAAGAGACTTGGACGAGGAGGACTTTACTACTGTAAAGTAGACTAGTGGGACCTACCTAAAAGTGGGCAAAGAACACGTGGACTTTGGCTGACTGTCGAACACATGTAGCTTGTTCCACAGGACATGCTGTTTCAGTCTGTCACACTGGAAACACTCAAGGACCAGTGCCTGAGAGTCAGCAGAAATAGCAATTGAGGATCAACTGTAATTCAAGTATAACATATCAGTATACTGGCCATGTCTTCATCTGTCTCTAATATTTTAATGTCTATAATATGCCATGATAGTACAAATACTTAATGAACCTCGTTCTTTATGACATTTGTTTGTGTTTGTGTGTGTTGGAGTTAACCTATCATTTGCAAGTATAAAAAACTGACAACGATGCAGAGTACTCATTGTAGCTCACTCTCTCTCTCTCTCACACACACACACACACACACACACATTAACACCGAGAAAGCACAAGCCTTCAGGGTTGCAGATCTATACGGTGGTAAAGGCGGGAGACAATTGTTGAAGGGATTTTGAAGCTTTGTACTTGAGTCCCTGTTTGCTTCTCTGCTGTGTAGCATATGCTGCAAACATAAACATAAAGACAAACTCATTTGTGCACAAATACACACACACTGTTAAGAAAACTGTGAGACAGCTGGCAAAATTCACCCAACTTGTTTTTGAATTTCTTTACAAAATACAATACAACATATTGATATAGACAAACAAGAATGAGTCTGGGATATGATGAAGATTGCAGACTTTGGATAAACTTTAATCAAGCGTTTCAGGGGGGAAAAAGTAGCAACATAAAATCAGATGTTTTTGGTAAAGAAAATGCTAAGGACCACCGAGTACTGTCTACATCACAAAAGTAATATTACAAAAAGAGAACTCTTTATTTTAGTTGAAATAATATCTTTAAAGGTCACATATTATGCAAAATACACTTTACCATGTTTTTTTAAAACAAATATGTGTCCCTAGCCTGTCTACAAAAACCACAATTACGATAAAAGTCGATCTTTTCGCCTTTCGCCTGCTCCACTTTTCAGAAAATATGTGCTCAAACAGGCCGTTTGGAGATTTTCCCTTCATGACATCACAACGGGCAGTAACCCCTCCCACAGGTTGGTGACACTACCACTGCTAGGTGTTTGTTCTGCCCTCTGAGTCTGCCTTCTCACCGTAAACAATAGGACATGGAGCGAGAAAGCCAGAGCCAGCAAAGCCCTTCTAGAGGGGTGTGGTCAGACACAGCTCATTTACATATTTAAAGCTACAGACACAGAAACAGCCTGTTCTGAGCAGGGCTGAAATAGAGGGGTTTATAGACATGATCAAATACAGGATCAGAGTGGATTTATGACAAGAAACTGAGAAAGAAAAGAAGAATAATATGTGACCTATAAGTGAAACCAAAATGAAAATAAAATCTAACTTACTACACTATCTAACCAAAAGCAAACAACAAATTAACCAGCGTGATCCAGCCCATTCTACTGTACTGTTCCACCTGCTTCTTCAACAAGTTATCTGTTAAAGACAGGGCCAAACTCATGTGCATCACAACCACAGCGGCCATAATAATTGTTCCCCCCTCACCCAACCTAACAGAACTCAACAACAGGGCCGTCACACGCATTGCAACCTCAATAGAAGAGGACATCACATTGGCTTGCAGGATATTTTCATGAAGCTAACACAAACATGTAAAAGCCTGTCCAATATTTACTGTAGTCCAGTTCCTTGCCTGGTCACTCTCTTTTCTTAGATTCATCTGTCACAATCCTCTTTCATCCTAGCCTCAGCCATGGTATCAAACAGTACAGAGAGGGGCTAAATGGCTACGTTTTAATTTAAGGCTGGTGTATGAGCCGTAGCCATGAAGCCGTACGTACTACTGCCAAAGTTACATGGTAATAAAAGAAGGTGACCGGAAACTTTCCAATTGATTGTTATAAAAATAAGGACTAAATTACTTCTTAATTACACTTTCAGTAAAGTCTCCACAGTTCTTGAGTTGTTGAGTGATGCACCAGTAGTTCAAGAATCACCTGAAAGCATTGAGTGCTACCATTAATGTCTCATTACGCCTCCACTAAGTGTTTGAAATCATGTGTCCTGCTGTGTTTGTGATGAAAACATTGATTGACTACTCCAAATACTGAATCAATTTGAAAGTTTCACTTTAATGAGATACTGAGAAATTTTAATTCCAAACGACAGCCAAACACTAACACTGTTCGACACAGCTGTTAGACACATGCGATTCTGTTTGTGCCTGTACTGTGTACTGTCACTACCAATCTCATTAACACGTCTTTGAGGGCTACTGAAGCCATGAAGCTTATCTGTGTGCATAGCCAGTCATCAATTAATACATCACCCACACATCACACCAGGCCCACACAAAGGGCTGAACATATGTGTACACATCCACACACTTCAATATGCTTGTGTGAATCCATACTAAGATACCCATTACAATCAAACACCCTTCAGTACAGCGCATGCAGCTCATCAATTATCACCGAGCACTCTACGCTGAGCCTCCATATGAAGACATCAATTAACTCTAAACAGTGTGGTTATGGTTGTCAATGATATTTACTGGAGAGGTGATCTGAACCACATGTGATGATTGGGGATTGAATACGTTACTGCAGTTTTCTGTGGTGAAATGGACCATTTTTCCAGAAATGAATGAACTCCAATCAAAAAGAATCGATCTTTGTAATGTACTGATAATTGCCCCATCTGACACTTAAAACGTTTTATTTTTTATTTTTAATTTTCATCTTTTCATTTGTAAAGTTTTCTTGAATAAAATGAATTACTATTACAGGATCATTATGACATGAAGGTATCTACTGAATTAAATCATAAATGACCCTAGTATATCATCAAAGGTGCTGGCTTCTCTGGCAACAATGCATTAGCCAGTATGTCCTCCTTCTAAGTTTTGATTCCTGTTCTGTTTTTGTTTTAACCAGAGAAGTAGTCAGCTTTAAGGCACCTCCACTTGGCCGTTTTCGACGCCCTTTAGTTTGCCAGGTAAAACGGCAAACCAACATCTGTTGCAGCCATGAAAGTGGGCAGGATAACTGGTTCATAACGGATTCCTCCTGACCAAGAAAGCCTTTGCATATTTCTAACAAGCGCCGTGGTTAAACTAGGATATATATTTCAACGTTCTTTCTCCCAGAAAGTTACTTCTGACGGACCGTTACTTTACACAGGGTTAATACCGACACATCTCAGTATGTAAACTAACACAGATGAAAAAACAAACACACACACATAATTCTATGGAAGAAGAGTTTAAGTACCATTGGAATAAAATAGATTTAAGTTGTAATCTCTATTTTCAGATGGTTTGGTTGTTCAGGTAAGATATAAAGCTTCATTTTAAATGTTTACTGATGCATTTAGTTTTCATGTTACTAATTTTGTTATATCTGTTACATTTCACTTTCTGAGCCTTTCTACAGTGGCTGTACTTTTTTAAAGAAAGCTTGATGCCAATGTGTCTCGGCTGGTGTCCACATTTATTTTGTCTCATTTGCGAAAAAAAACCGTTGTTTAAAGCATTGAATATTCAGTGTAACAAGTCGTACAACATGCTGTTCTTTGCCATATTTCAACCCGCTGTGTAAATGATTCCTCTACATGTCAGATTTCTATTAAAGTATCAGCCTAATGATTATACTTAGATGCGTCCGTGTGCAATTTGAAGAGCCAGTTTGATCTGCTTTGCATTTGCATTTTCCATTATTCCCCCTGTCTGATGCTTTTAAAATGTTACTTGCTAGTCCACCATGAAAATTGCTGAACCGCCCCAGATGAAAGCCTGAGGCAGATTTGTGCTGCTGTAGCTAGAGTCATGTTTTAACCTGCAATAAAAACTGTGGCCAGACATCACTGTTCATTGGTTTATGAAAAGCATGACAGTCTCATCCAGCAGGTTTCAAGGTAATACTCTCTGTGCCTCTGTGGATGTCTGAAGACTTAATTTTAATAACACAAGAGCCGTACCAGGACCAGCTGAACTGAAACCTCTTAGCTTCGGAAATAATCCTTCAAGACTTTTTTGTATCCCTGCCTCTACACCAAATCTCTAACAAGTAGATAATAGATGAGAACATCTTGACGCATTGGTGCATGGAGTAGGACAGGGCTCGCAAGCTTACCTTCATGTAAAAATGAATGATTTGATCTACTGTATATCTCAAGTAGTTCTTGGTTCCATCCTCATATCCACTCAGACACATGAACCATCTCTATTTCATTGTCCCCAGAATCCGTAAAGAAACTGGTCGCAGGTCATTTAATAAAGCTCCTTCATATTTGAATAATCGCCCCACCCCCCTCTGAAATCCATCACCACCTTCCACTGCTTCAGTTCACATTTATTTTCTATCCTTAAGAAAACCTGTTCTTGTCCTTTATTGTTGCTTTTTATACATGTTGCACTGTGTGGCCTGTGTAGCTAGCTGCTGAAGCTAACTATCCAACCAGCTAAACAGTCCCCAAGAAACTCCACAACAACATGAAGTTACAATACAAAAATGTCCACAGTCAGTCTGTGAAACATACAGAGTAGCTTAACATGATTGCAGCTCAAAAAACACCTTATTTATCTTATACTGGTGTCAGTAAAAACCTTCATTTCAGCCTCTGCCTCTTTAACACTATAAAAACGAAAGACGGTCTTGGCGGTTTTTATAATACAAATAACTCTTTTTAAATAAAAACTACAATCCTCTCAACCTATGACGTTTCCTAAATGTGTGTCCTGTATGTTTTCTGAAGCCTATGTGTTACTTAAAGGGTAAATAAACCCCATATTTTCAGCTGTACTGCTCTACCCTGGAATCTAAAAAAAATGCATTTAGAATGTCAATGTATCAACTTCGAGAAGGAGGGGGCAGGGGGGTAAGACACGCCCACTCACTGCTTCGCGCCGTTATCAGCCGCAACATGATACAATGTTTGCCCCACACACACACAGTGGCTCAGGCTCAGGGCTCAGTGCGCATGTGTCTGGGGGGGGGGAGCGAGTGAGTGAGGAGAGAGAGAGAACGAGGCGAGTGTGTGTGTTCGGCAGGTGTGTGCGAGAGGCAGTGAGGCACGTTATGATGCCCGGGACCGGAGCAGTATAAGCAGGAGAAATCAGATTCACTTTTGTCAATGTATCAACTTGGAGAGGGAGGGGGGGCACGGGGGTAAGACACGCCCACTCACTCCTTTCGGGCGTTATCAGCCGCAACATGATACAATGTTTGCACCACACACACAAATACACACACACACACTTGACTCCCCACAGTTCGCCGAGTCGGGTGACGAGGCTTTTATAGGTTTGGTGACGTAGTAATTTACTCCTACGTCATACTGTACTCCACACAGCCGTTAGAGTTTTTCAAACGGAAGGGCAGACACTATGCACATTTCAATACTTTGTACTCAAATGTCGAGATTGGGACTTGGATTGATCCATAACACTACTTAATACTCAAATACAGAGGTTTATAGTTGAAAAAAGTGGTTTTAGGGTTTAGTTACTCTTTAAATAAAACACACAAGATTTCTGAGCATTTATACCTCTAACTGCCGCTGCAGACGGGAGTTGAAAATGATACATTTCCCTGGATTGTTTTCGCGCATCGTTTTATTTTTTATTAGTTATTGTTTCTATTTATAGACTTCATATATATGTGCGGGAATTTAACAAAGAGCCACAGATAGATATACAAACAGATAGATAGAGACCATAGACAGATAGATACATGCTCATTCTTGAGCTGGCAAAGGAACAGAGAGAGGAACACCTGCGTGTCAGCCTGTCTGATGTCGGTGCCCACTGAGCCACAGCATCCACAAGAGCTGAGAAGGAGGCAGAGTCAGACAAACACGCACTGCAAGAAAAATATGACCGTTGTCTCCTGCAAGGGGTGCAAGCACCCTGTGAGTGGGAAGTGCACCTTAAAGGTTGAGCACTTTTGCCGCAGGTATGTGCGTTACGTGCCGCGGCGCTGTCCAAGGTGCTGATCGTTCATTTGTTCATCTGTTGGTTTGTTCGACGCTGCATCTGTTATGGAGTTCTGCAGTTATTTTTGTAGGCTATATAGTTTGTCATGCCCATAGATAGCCATGTCTTTGTTGTTGTTTTTGGCGTGCGTGTTGTTCAATGATTTCCTCTATGTCGGGTAAACAAACCCAGTTGCAGAGAGGAGGAGGAGCATCGGTGTTTATCTCTTTTTTTGCAGTGTTTTTATTAAAATGCATAGCCTAATATAGCCGACAATATAATAAGAGTTATTTAGCCTATGTTTCATTATTGTAGAATGTGTTTTAGTAACGGGAGACGTGATGACGCTTTGCCCACGTTTTGTATGGGCATCAAGTATTGTAATGCTATATGTGGGTTTTAAAATAGGGATTGGTGTGTGCTAACATGTAAGATCAAAGTGAAAATAATACCTGCTATGTTTGAATCCTACTCCATGTACACTGCAGATTCATTATGTTCAAATAACTGAGAATTTGCCAAGAAAGCAAAGTGCTGTTTAATTTTTTACACAATTGTCAGGATTGTGCTGCCATATGCTGGCTTCTTTTGTACTTAGAGGATGTGGTTTGTCTTTCAGGTTCTGCAAACTTTGAGTCAAACTCCCTCATCCGTCATGTGAGTTTTGACATCTGAAAAGAAGCTTATTTAGCATTCTTCAGGACCACTACAGATATATAGGCTACTTACATGATTTTATTGTCAAATAAATTCTGAAACTGCAGGATGACATCCAACAGAGTCAGTGATTCAGCTCAGTGAGAGCATTGCTTGAAGCTTCTTTACAACCATATTGACTTGGTCATAAACCGACCATAAATCCATAGGCATTTAATAATGAGCCTATGGAGTTAGCTGACAGAAGCATATGTCTTCTTCTACAGCTCCAAGAAACCAATGGGCCTGCTAATGGCAAATACAATCACAAAGTATTAGGACAGTGAGCTTAAGTCATCCTGCTTTGATGTTGACTGTGATAAATTTAACTTGAAATAGTGAATGCCAAGCAAAAGACCTGAGTGTCAGCATTAAATCACAGGTCAAAGCGTTGTAAACCAGCAGCACCATCAAAGGGCCCAGCAGCCCGCTGTCCCCAAGCTGAACTTCACCGTATGAAGAAGATTTAACAGAGTGCTAGGAGTGTTCAGCCAGCACACGATGCACTAATAAAACAAATTCCCTTGTTTCCCGTGTTTGAGTTCAATGGGTTCCTTCTCATTTTCTGGAAACCAGTTTTATAAATGTATAAAAGTTCACAGAGCTAATGCACTTACTATGTGGCTTGCAAAGAACAGAAGCGTTTTAATGAAAGAGCTAAATTGTAAAAAGGAAATTTAAACCCATAACCACTGAGAGGCAATTTCATAAGTCTGAGCCTTGGCATGGAGCATAGGCAGCAACATAGCACGGCTTGTTGATTGAAAATTCCCATCAGCAATATGGAAAGTGTCAGTGCAGTTACACCCCAGCCAAAAAGAGAAAAATTGACGCCCTTAAACTTTATTATATCACTTTTTAAAGCTTGATCACAGCCTTTGTAATCCTCTTCTTTAAGGAAATCCATCGAGCTCTGCCGCTGTCACAGTGTGTGAAGGAAGGATGTGACAGAAGCTAACTGCTCATTATGCATTTCTCATTAACTCTGCCTGGGTTGACATTTCTTTCAATATCCTGGTGATAACTGGAGGTGGAGTCGGTTATAAGTATACCTGCTGTCACTAATTAGCACCTTATTATGAAGCATACCTTTGTTTAATCCATAAAATCAGAAGTATTGCAGTAAGAAAGATTCACAGTTTTATGGAGTTTTATGAGCCAGACTTTTTATTTGCTGGGAGTGATTGCCAAGCAACCAGCAGAGATTCCAGGAAGTCAATCCTAAGAGCCAAGAAACATAATGAAAGCATTGTTTAATTTGTAGAAACAGCAGAGATAATCGTGAATATTGCTAACATTGACCCTTAAAGTTGTTGGCAGGTGTTTTTTTTATGAAAAGCAAATTGTGCTGTTTTGTATTTCAGACATTTGAAAGCAATTTCCATCTTCTGATTTTTGTCTTTATTTTCTCTTTTTTACTTTTTTTTTTTTAACTTTTAGGCTAAGTGGATTTTCCATGACATAAAACATTTGAATGATTTATGACATCATTCTCTTGAGCTTAAAGAGACTGCAGCAGTTAGCCCTAACATGGCTCTGCATGAAAACACCTCTTTTTATTTAGTGAAGCTAGAGTCATGTAAATAAGTTGATTACCTTGTACATGTGTTCTGTAAATACATTGATGACTGAGATCTTCTAATTGTAGAGGGCTTTGAGTTGAATATCTTTAAACTTTTGTGAATGGCGCTGTAGACATCACCGTCTCTATTTTAAACCTGCCAATCATGTCTTTATGGAATCAGTTCCAAGTAAAGGGAAGAACAAACTTAAATGCCTTTTCCCAAGTTCAGTTCTGACCTATGGAACTCAGTTTTTTCACCTATGGAAGTTTCTGTACTCTTCTGATCGATGTAGGTAAGGATGTAGAATGGAAGCAGGCCTGAAGTAGCCTGATAGATAAGAATACGTCAGTGTTTAAGTCTGCATGTAGACAAAGGAGACCATCCGATGCCTGCATACAACAAACAATGATGAGTGAGGGCTTTGAAATTAGTGATGAACTTCAGAGCTACATGATACACATTGCCCAGAGAATGTCAGCTTTGAGACGAGGCGTGCAGCTATGAAACATTACAGTCATCCAACATAGACACTCAAGTGAGTACAGAGATAGATAAATAGAGATAAAATCAATTTGTAACTGTGGGAGAGAACTTGATCGGTGGTGGATGCTGAGCAGTACATTACAGTGTCGTCAGCGTAATGATGTTGTCATGTTAAGAAAAACTGCTAATACTACTGATATGCTGACAATAGTATTTATTAGTGTTGTAGTCAAGACCACAGTAACCGTGACCAAGACGTAACTGAGACCAGAGTGCTCCAAGACCAAGACAAGACCAAGAAATTTAGGTATCGCGACCAAGATGATCTAAACCAAGATGATACAAATCAGTGAAAAATCATCAACTTGCGCACAGGGGGCATGTCACAATATATTTTAGAACTGGGGACTCATCTAATAACAGTAATGACGTGCAAAAATAGCCTTTCAATGGTTATCTTGACAAGTCTTGGTTTAAAATCCGAAGTCTGCCCGGTCTGAGACAAGACAGAGTAAAAATGCTTTCGATCCACAGACGAGACAGAGACCATGATCCATCTTGAGTACTACAACACTAGTATTTATGATAATCAGATGTTGCACTGTGCTTTGACTTTGACCAATCTTATCTTCTCAATTTCCATAGCCGGAGAAAACACGTCGGTAAAGTCCAAGTGTAAAGTTTAGTTTCATCGTAGTGAATAGAGAGCATTGAAGCTAAATGTTCTCATGTTGGAGTGGGATGTCCTTTCGCATGAGCGGATCCACTGAAGGGAAAGTGCACAAAAACACCATTACACAAATACAAAGAGAGCAGTCAGAGGGCTGGATATTCTTGTCTGTATGAAAAGGGCAGGTCAAACAAAACTTTTTTAAGGATGTGGACAAAGTAAGGGCTAAGTTTTGGGTCAAAAGAACTCCTCATACTGCTGACATGAAGGTAGAATGAATAAATGTTTCCTTCCTCCACTTCAGCTCCACCTGCTTATTCTGTGCCGTCTCACTGTCAGACTGCTGCAGGTCCCAATCATCTGTCATGCAGGGACTGCTTTAAACAGAAAGCTGGGTGGATGTGTGGCAGGTCTCCGGTGAAGCACTCAGATGTGAGTTTCTCTGAGGGATTTGTGAGCATGCAAATTATGTCTTTGACAAAAATGCTTGAGGAAAAATCTAAATCCTTCCAGGCGTCAGTCTGAATAATGAACAATGTGTTGCCTTATGACAACACAGAGCATATGAAATTTAGCTTTAAGATTTCATAATGACTGCTTTCATCTTGATATGTAAAGGATCAAAAGTCTCTATTACAGGTCCTATAACTACACATTATGAGTTTGGCTTCGTTGTCAGGGCTGTGATATCTTGTGATAATGAGGGTGGTCCAATGCTTAACAAAAGCAGACATTTATTCAGACGACAGCTGGATGTCTCACACGGTGTATCAGTGACAAGCAGATAAAATTTAATTTGTCTCAGTATTATTTTTTGGAGCTCAAACATTAGCTGTAGCTGCCAAAAAAAATTGTTTTGCTTGCAATTTTAAGTGGCATGCTGCTATTTGACACTATGAGTTTAATGGAAGTGTAATGGAACTCCATTCCTCACCATTATTGAAAAATAGAAAAAGCCACTTTTGGCAGGCAGCTTTTAAATTACACCTGTGGACTGCTTGTACAGAGCAGGTGACAGGGCGTATGTGCTAGAATGATGTATTGAAGTCCATTTTCTCTGGTTGATTCGTGATAAAAGTAAAGTTTAAGGTCCAGTTTAAAGGTCACCCATTACACTCCCTTTTAAAAAGTTTAAATAAGTCTCAGAGGTCTCCAAAACATGTCTGTGATGTTTCTTGCCCAATCTCTACTCCAATCTTGTATTTTAGCATGGCTATGGGCCCTTTTATTTCAGCCCTGCTCAGAACAGGCTGTTTCTTTTTCTGAAGCTTTAATGCAAATGAGCTGTGTCTGACCACGCCCCCTCTCTGGAAGGGCTTCAGTTGTTCGGGCTTTATCGCTCAATGCCCTATTGTTTACGATGAGAAGGCAGACTCAGAGGGCAAAACAAACACCTAGCAGTGGGAGTGTCACCCAGCTGGGGGAGGGGTTACTGCCCTTTGTGATGTCATGAAGGGAAAATCTAACGGCCTGTTGATATGATAACTAAGTGATTACTTCTTAAGAAGCTTAATTACCATTTATTTGTTACTAGTTTGAATTACTGAATTACCCTGGAGATTCATTTAAAAGTAGAAATCATCAGATATACATAAAGTTTAAAGTTGAGTTGCTGCTGAAGTGTGTGGACGGTGATAATGTATCAACAGCTTGTATGTTTTGCCATCCCTGCCTGTGGAGTAATAAAGTACACGTTTTCTACACAAGACTAGTATGCAATAGAAAAACGGTAGAGCATTGTTCGCTGCAGCTTGTAAACACAACATTCAAACTTGGCCCCTCCTCCTGGGCTCATCACCACCAGAAGTACACACTCACTGCAGGATGTAGTGTGTATGTGTACTGCTTATACCTACACCTCAAGCTACCGCAACAACTGCCTGTCCTACAGAAAGCAACTGCAGCTCCACGTCCAAGGGTGAAAGCCAGCGCACGGTTTAGAACGAGCCTAATCTACTCAGCGTTTCTCTTCTGTGTTGCTACATCCAAGTCCGTCCTATTTTTCGGTTTGAATTGCGTCCATTCGCTGAATTGTATCCACTGCTAAACTCACCTGCGAGCTGTCACACCAGCTCCCGGCCTATGAAAAGTCAACCAATACAAACCAAACCATGAAAACCCAGGCAGAGGACAGGCTCTCTGCAGACGCAGTCACAGCAACAAGTATGGAGGTCCAGAAGTGATGATTGAGCAACAATGAGTCTATACTTTACTTTTAAGGAAAAAGCTTCTGACTCTATCTTTAATGCAAGCCTGAACAAACTGAGAAAGCTGTAGTACATAATTTACATGTTAAATAGATCAGTAACCATTTAAATGTTTAATATGACTTTATGTTTATTATAACAATGCAGAAAGGGAGTTGAATTGACAGTTGATCATGTAACACAACATTAAATTAAAGACATAAAGAAACAACAACTTCATACAGAGACCTAACATACTGATTTAATGTATAAGGAAGCTGAGGAATTTAAATTAAGTACAAGAACAAACAGGGTGTCAAACACAGTGTGTCACAGTGTCCTTGAAAGTAGATTTGGGATGATGGCCAGCTGTCTCCACCCACAGAGTCGGGAGATTTGCTCAGTTTTCTCTACAAGAAGAGAATGAGGTAAAGACAAGAGAGACTGAATCATGGCAGAGAAGATGGATGGGTGGATGGATTGATTGAAAAAGGCAAAAAGTTTTGAGGTGAAGTTTTGTTTTAGTTTCCTTTCTTCATTTAACCCATTTTAATGTGGGATTATCATAACTCTGGCCAATGTTGGGCTCCAGTTACCAGACTAATATCCAGACTTGGTCCGCACTGGGACTTGAACCAGCGACCCTCTAGTTCCAAACCTAAGTCACTACAGACTACTGACGCTCCCAAATGGAGTCGCCCGAACAAATACATACGTAGGTCATTTTGTATATCATGTAAATTCACTGTTACATGCCATAGTGTTGTGTTTTTGTTGTGGTGTTTTCTCCCCTTGATGCGGCTTGTGATTGAACTCACCTGTGACCACTTAACAATCAATCTTTTGTTTAACCACTTTTTGTTTAATTATTTCTCATTAATTCACTCATTCTATTGCATAAAAAAATGACAGTAGCAAGAATGAATTGTTAAACTCTTGCATCATCTGCATCTAACCAATCATATCATAAAATGGGCAGGACTGTCAAATGGTCTGTTTTTAGGAAGTGAAGAAGTCAGAGAAGAAAGCCTCTCCCTCTTTGATGCGTGGGGTTCCAGTGTGTTGAACTAGCTCTTTTTATTTAAAGATTGGGAGATTGAGTGGGTTTTGTTCCAGAGAGTCTATAAAGGATATCAAAAAGTGCGCCCACCCTCAGTCAAATTGTATGAGTGCTGAATCCTCAACCAAAGAGTATCAGTAATATTCCAGGACAGCACACCAATATCTTAAATACCCTCTTTCATTGTCATTCCAGAGAGTCTGGCAAGTTTCTACAGTAGCCCAGAATCGACCAAACAAAAACAGACTCTTCTGTTAGTTGTCATCCATTGACTAAAATCGTTACCTAAAAGACAAGTGAGAGAGAAGTTTGAAGGAATTGCTTTAATGTCCATCCTTTAGGATTCCAGTGGGTACTTGAAGAAAACTGAGCCCTGAAGACTCCAGCCAGCAATACCGGCAGTTATAAAAAGAGATCCTCGTAGAAGGATATACTTAGGGCACAAACTCTGGATTTTAAAGCTAGTTAGGGGTCTGCATATTGGACTTTACTTGATAACATAAGCAAACAGCTCCCAGAAGATGTGGGGGATTAGTGAAAACACTCTTTTTAAAATTGCAATATCTGCTAGATGATAAAAGAGAGGTATGTGGTTTGGACCTGAGCCTGGCCATACAAAAGTCAAATCAATAAATTCAGACACATACAGGATTAATGGTATCTATCCAAATATACATCACCTATACCGCTTACCCTCTCTGGGGTCGCAGGGGGCTGGAGCCAATCCCAGCTGTACCGATCACAGGGCTGACCCATAGAGACAAACAAACATTCACACATAGCGGCAATTTTGAAATCACAGATTAACCTAACCAGCATGTCTTTGCACTGTGGGAGGAAGCCGGGGTATCTAGAGGGAAACTACTCATGCACAGAGAGAACATGCAAACTCAACACAGAGTGGCCTTGAGTGAAGCGACTGCGCTGACCACTGCACCACCATGCAGCCCAGTATATGGCTGTTAAAAATCTAAAGCAATTTAGTCATTAGCTATTTAGGGTTCTCAGTATCATCCCATATGGATAATAGATTATAAATTGGAATCACCATTGGGAAGGAAAAAATATTAAAATGTCTAAAATACATTTCTTCTGACTTATAAATCTGTATATCATCGAACAGCACTTCAGTTCATACTCTCTTTAAGTCATAGAAGAGGTCAAGGTCTGGAATCTAAAAAGACTTGGAGCTAACTTTGCTTTTATGATTCATAGAACGGAGTCTTGTGCTACTGCACGTGAGGAGAACACAGTACTGAAGTGTTTTGAATAGTAGGAGATCTGCTCACATTCTGCAGCTCATTCAGAGCCCTTTCATGAAAGCATTCACAGAAGGACAACTGGTGTATCTCTCTTGGCAAAGAATGAGAAAAATAACATTTTATTTTCAGGTCATAACCATGTTCTGTGAGTTGACCAGAGAATCTTGTCAAGGTCCTGCAAGCAGAGTTGAATGGCTGCTGATACAATGGCTTGAGCCAACAATGAAAAGCTTTTTAGTCAACACATTTAATTAAACTGGGAGCTACTGTATGTATCTTTTCTGAAGGTAGTTGAGAAATGTTCGTCTTTGTCGTTTTGAGCAATAATTGTTCTGAAAGTTGAACTCATGAATGTTTCATGGCTGTGCTGCCTGCCTCTAATAAGGGCACAGAGGGCATGTTCTGTTCTTACTGGAAAAAAATGTTTTTGAGAGGAACTTTTTTATAAGAGTTGTAGGTGTACATCCTCGGATAGGTCCAGTAGATTACATGTCATAGGGCTTTACCGAAATGACAGTATCAACAACACAACAAAGGATAACATACACCTGCAAATATATATTTTCTTAACCTCTAACCTACGTCCGATCCCCAAGGGTCTTGTTTCTCTTGGACAAATTCAGACACGGATCTCAAACCACTTTACCACAGTGTGTGATTGTTTCTACTGAGAATCATCCTGACCTGTCTTTGTTGTTCTATTATGTGACCTTTTTGTGTTTTGTGATTTGTATCTCGACATCCCCAGCTCCTGCAGCCACTTGACCGATGTGTCCTTGAGCAAGATGTGTCCTACCACGACATTCTCACCTAAACAATTTTTGTTTCTAATTTCCTATCATTTCTGAACCACCAATGGTCTGTTTACATTTCATATTAGACAGGGCAGCAGTAGCTCAGTCTGTCGGGACTTGGGTTGCCAACCAGAGTGTCGCTGGTTCAGGTCTTGGTGTGGACATTCGGTCTGGGAGCTGGAGAGATGCCAGTTCACTTCCTGAGCACTGCAGAACCCACCATCACCAACCCCAAGATGGCTTGTATGCCGTGGGCAGCTCCCTCACTCAGACATCTCTCTATTAAAGCACGTCTAAGATCCTGTTTGTGCAGGTGTGTCTATTTCAACCTTTGTGTGTCTCGCATTGCTCAATAACAGAGTGTAAAATAGAATTTCCCCTTAAGGGATTAATAAAGTATATCTTCTTCTATATTATTAATATTTCAATATTTTTTATGACCTATAAAAACTGCTAAACAACAGAAAAATATATGCAAAGTACTGAACTTATTGTATGATAAATCCTCAAAGTATTCTTTTTGCATGTCCGTCCAATCATGGTCAATAAATGTCACTATAACCCGACAATGTCAAGGGGGACATTCAAAAGATTACGAACATCATCAGGATTCATTCTTTCTTTTCTAAAAATGTCATAATGAACTAGACCATCCAATAAATAAAAATAAAAACCAGAGGCAGCAACATAGTTACCACCCGTATATCAATGCTTTGTTGCATGATTGAAAGCAGAGCCCCCTCTCTGTTTTTCCAACAACAAAGTAGCATCTATTTTAATTTCGCTATCGACTAAAGAACCACTGCATGGTATTTTATTTAAAAAAAACAGTGTGAAAACGATATGAATCAAACACTGAGAAACAGAGGAGCTGATTTGTGCACTTGTTTGGTACTGCAGTGGAACATCTCTGCGTCTAACAAGTAGGAGCTACGGCTGCTCCCTGCAGTTCATTGTGTTTGTCTTCACTGCTTTACGAGTGCATTAGTTAGTGGTAAATTGATTTTTACAGGGAATGTTTTCTATGTAGGTAATTATGGAAACAGGGGTGTTTCTTGCACATCTGCTGAACCAGTCTGCTCTCTTTGGCTCCTGACAAATGACTGTGGAGGAAATGCTGGAATAATTGCAGAGAAGTGCACATGCTCGTTGAAATATTGATGCTCTGTTCAGAGGTTTCTGTGTTCAAGCGTTCCCCTTCCAGGTCCCACTACACACACAACAGCAGATTTTTACTATGTACTTCATTAATGCTGCAGCGTGTTAGACAATACATTAACAATAATTTAGACACACACACACACACACACACTTGGAACATAATTGTAAAAATACAAAATAAACATACACATATATCCCCTCTTCAGCTGGAAGCCCTCCATGTTTGTAGGCAAAGATAAAATCATATTGAATAACATCCACATGCTCTCAGACTTTTATCAGTGTAATAAAGCCCACAGTGATCAGTTTTTTCTTCTCTTTCTACACACACACAAATGCATGCACATCTGCACAAGCACACAGGCACTCATGCAAACACAGAAATAATGAGCAGGACTGAATCACTGTCAATAATCTGAAACCAAGTGGCTGGAATATTTGATGATATAATGAGTTCATCTGAGTCACGTGCAAACGCTCACATAATGGGACACATAATAACCAAATAACTGACCTATCCGGTGGAGTCAACAATGCCCAAAAAACAACTAAATAACTTAAAATTAAAAATACAAAAAACAACAGGTAAAAGAGAGCAGAGATTAAGGAGAATGAGGACTAAAAACACGTGAGAGCAGGGGACTACCGACAAGAGAACAATCATCCTTTTTGCCCCATCTCAACAGGCTGTGGTGCCCTCAGGTGGTCCGGGAGGGCATTCAACAGACGTAGAGCGGCAGATTGTGTGTATGTGTGTGTGGAAGTGTCTGCGTGCGCATGTTTTTTGTGTGTCAACAACAAAAAAAAGTCCCAGTGCTGTTTTTACTGACAGGTGATCTTTGAAAAATGCAAGAAGTAACAACGATGTCTATTTTGTGCCTTTATTTAAATACAACGTGACATTTAAGTGCCTCTAATTGAATGAGACAGGGCTTCAGGTAAATGAAACTGCAGGTGCACTATGACCTTCATTCCATCACCAACATGAAGCAAACTAACACGTGTGTGACCATTCCATATTACGTTCTGTTATCACCCGGGTTTTTTTCCATCCTGATGGGAAAAGTTTACTCTACTTATCTTGCAAGAAAAAAAAAGGGTAAACAACAACCAATTATCGCAGCCACCCACCTGTTTACCCCCAGCTGAATCCTTCAAAGAGCTCCTGCATTCATCTCAACTTAAGGAGTGGCCTTTTCATGATGGCAAAGGTCACGATGCTAATCATCCTCAACAACAATAGAAGAAGGCTCACTGCTATTAATGCTAATCATTCAATACACTATTGACTAGTGGCTGTTTAAGTTAGAGCCAAAAGCTTTAGGAGCTTCAGGAAAAGGCAGCTGGCTTTAACCTGTACGCATGCACACACATACACACACATGCACACTAAAGGTAAAATTGTCATTAACTTTTGAATAAGCGACGCCTATTTATTTTTCCCTCTGCTGTATGTGTGCTTGTGTGTCTTCCTGTGAGTGTGTGTGTATGTGTCACATCATATCACACGCCTCCTGAGAGTTGTGCCATATCCATGTTGTTCTTTCATTACCGTAGGCTTACGAAGATTTACATGGATATTGAGGTTGGAAAGGGCCTTAAACCACGGGGGCTTAGGCAATCAGGCAGTTCACTGTGACTCTGTGTGTGTTTGTGCACGTATATGTGTGTATGTGGGGGGGGGTTGAAGGGTAGATGATCGTTCACTTGATGGAGAAAGTAAATGACGTGAAAGGCTGTCAGCTCAAATAATCTATCTCTATCCCTCTCCTCATCTCCCTCAGTGTCTCATGTGACACGCTACATTTTCATCGCTAGCTTAAATTGAGTTTCCTTTTCACCCTGAGACCGTCAGCGGATCATGTTCGGCACTTTCGCGTGCATCAATGCCAAGAGTGCAATTTCAAATTGTAAGTCTTGAGCTTTACACAATACAGAAAGAAAATCTGTCACTTCCAATCACGTCTTATATTGGCTTCATTATCAGTCTTGCTTCTTTAATAAGCTGCATGCCTGTGATGTTACTGTCAAATAAAGATTATGCAGTTCAGCTTTAAATTCCGCCATTGATGCATTTCTTAATTCAAGCAGAAACATGAACACATTTCTTAGTGCCAACATTTTGCATTGACTCCTCACAGCTTTGTCAAGACGTGTTGTCCACAATGTTTGTTATTGACATATGGAAACATGCTGATGGATGATATTGTTGTTGTTGTTTTTTTTGTTTTTTTTTACCTGGCTGTAAAAAAAAGCAAACCTATTCTCACAATGACCACAAACTACAACACCTACTGTGATAGAAAAGAAAAGGGAAACAGAAGCAGGGGGCCCCATGACACCAGACAGCGTGAGGCCGGGTGCACGACTGCATTCTGCCTGCTGCTCAAGCTCTGAGAAAGATCTGCTGAAGTGAGACATGTTTGAGATGGAAGAAATGTCATTGTGGAGAAAAGCAAGGTGCAGCGACCGCCCACAGCTTCCTAAAGCTGTTATTGAACCAAAGACACTGGAAGGAAGTTTTAGTTTGTGGTGCTGAGGGAAGTCTTTATATAAGATGCCATACTATGTGCTGTGCAAATGTATATTCTGTTTATTTATTTGAATTATCGGGATTGTTTGTCAAGGACGATTTTGCCCATTTTTCCTTGTGTTTCTACAGTGTTCCCCCCTCCCTTTTCTTTCTTGTTGTCTCTCTCTGTTTGTCTCTGGGTGTGGCCATCCTCACTTCTCCTAAGCTGCTCACCTGTCTCTCATCAGGTCATCAACCTGCAGAGCATTTAAACCCCAGTTCTTCGACATTCTGCTCAGGCTCATCTCTGTCACCAACATACCAGCTTCAGCTCGCTAGACTCTGGAGTATCAATTCCTTTGTTTTTGTCTTTTAATAAACAGAGCAGTGAGGGTGACAGGTGGATGTGCACATCTCTATGGGCACTCAATGCACGTTGGAGCTGTTCAGCCAGTATTACCGCTGTAGGTACCAGATTCGCTCGGGTAGTCACATCTGCTCAGGGTCCAGGCGTCTGCCGGTGACGTTACACAGTATGATTAACTGTACGTTGTATGATGGTGTAGCACATTGAGAATTTACAGATGTAGTTTTCGCGGGTCTCCAAACGGAAAATATGGATGAATGCTGAATCTATGGAGTTTTTTTTTTTTACAGCAAATACAAAAGCAGTCAAAACTGGTGTAAACTGTCATGTGTTTTAGGCACAACAAGAAGTAAGCGCACAAAGTGTACATTTGATGTTAAATGATTGAAACATGTTACACCAGTGAAACAGACTAGTAGGCTGACTGCACTGGCCTTGATGTTTTACCACAGCAGTAGACTGAACGATCTGGAGATGAATGACTGAAGAACTGGGGTATATATGCTCTGCAGGCTGATGACTTGATGAGAGTATTTTCAAACGTCTGGACCCTGACCTATACCTAACATCTCTTTTACCCAGGGAATGAGGGATGCTTTTTTTTCAATTATTAATAAAGCCAGCTGTTTTTACCCTGTCTGTATTTTTAATGCTGACCTTTACCATCTATATCATCTCCAGTGCTGTGCAAACATAAGTTTGATTATTTATCTTCTAACCTTCCCCTGAGAAATAAATTAGTCCATACTCAGCAGCACATTCAATAATGGGACCTTAATTCAACTTAAAGCTCCTGTGAGGAGTTTTTTTACTGGTTATAAAATGGACTGAAATTAATACTGATGTCTTTATATGACCAGCTAAATCAAATATGATAATTATAGACAATATTGATTATTTCACATTTGTACTGAACAAAATCAGCCAAGATGTGCCACTTTGTCCACCGGAGGCGCTGAAATTAACACGTCAAAGTTGTTAAGTCAAAGACCACTCCATTAGGAAGAGGGAACTGCTACTGATACTAAAGCTTTAGCAGAAATGCTCTAGACTAACAGAGATCCAAAATGCTGCTGCTGCTGGAATACTCACCAGGTAAAACAAACCGTCTCATATCACTCCCATACTAAAATCTCTGCTCTGGCTCCCTGTGGCTTATAGGATTAAGTTTTAAATTCTCACCTTCACTTTTACAGCCCTTCACGGTCAGGCCCCATAAGATTTGTCAGAACTCTTTCACCTGTAGAAACCCAGGAGGCCTTGTCCCGGCAGCGGAAGCCAGGCTCTCAAGTAGACGGAGCTCGATCCCCCAACCTTCAGTGAGATGATCTGGAATTACTACCACCCGACGTCCCTGACGCCCAGCTACCACCATCAGACTGTGTCATCCCCACAACCACCGCCTGACACCCAGCCACCACCATCGGACTGTGTCGTCCCCACAACCACCGCCTGACGCCCAGCCACCACCATCGGACTGTGTCGTCCCCACAACCACCGCCTGACGCCCAGCCACCACCATCGGACTGTGTCGTCCCCACAACCACCGCCTGACGCCCAGCCACCACCATCGGACTGTGTCGTCCCCACAACCATCGCCGTCATTCATGCACGGCTGCTCTGACGGCCACCACAGCAGCAAGGCAGTGTGAACAACAGGAGAAATCCTTCCTGCATTTTATCCCATATGCTCTTCTGTAACGCGCCTCGAGATAACACTTGTTATGAATTGGCGCTATACAAATAATGATTTGATTAACCTGTATTTACACCCTAAACCTGTTGTCTGTCTCACAGGCACATTTTAAGACTCATGGTGATCGTGTGTTTGCCGCCATAGCACAAGTCATTTGGAATTCCCTGCCCCTCTCATTACGTTCTTCTGACTCTGTTGAGTCTTTTAAACAGCAGCTGAAAACGTTGATGTTGAGACACGCTTATGGGAAATCACGTTCACAGTCTACATACTGATCTTTGTTTTATTGTGATCATTATTGTTCCTGGTCGTGTTCATAATGTTGGTTCATGAAGTACTCGTTTGTTCCTGTATTTTTATATGTACTGTATGTTGTATTTAGTTGATGTAAAGCACTTAAAAGTGCGGTTTTAAATAAAATGTACTTACTTACTTGTTTTGTAAATCTGAAATTGAACACAATAAAATGAAACCACAATGTATCCCTGAGTGATACACAACAGCTGCTTCATTCTCGTCCTCTGATGTTGGAAACCTGATCAGTCTTCCCTCATCTCCTAAGCCTGACCGTCAGTTGTTCTTTGTGCCATTAATGAGATGAAACACGTGGCAGCAGCTGTCGCACCGACACTTTAAACTGCACAACATTGCAATAATTACCATTTGGCTCTTATGGGATACAGAAAGGATAAGAATGGTATTATTGAGCTGAGCCATATGTTGCTGTGATGTTAATGGAGTTTCCTTAATTATCTGATGGAAGTCCAACCCTTGCATTGCTTGTGTTTTTGCATGGTATGCACCACACATGTAATAAGTTGATTTTTGAAGCTTCTGTCATTGATTTACAGCCTCCCTACAGTGTTTCTATAATAGCAATCAAAGCATTTGTGCTGTCAAACGTTTTCACAGCTGAGGAGGTGCATTAAAGTGCACCTGTCATACAGACCACATGGAAATCATTCTGTTTTTAACCTTTTTGAACATGCTTTAGAGCCATTTCCTGTCTGAATATCAACAATTTGTATCAAGTCCCTTCTTTCTCTTTAATACCAGGGGTGTGTTAATGACGCACGCTATTCCCAACAACAGGAAGTGACTCAGTGTGCAACTGGTTTGACTTGTTGATTGGTGTGTGTGAAGAATATGATTCCCATGGGGAGAGTTATACTTTAAACTTTGATAATTGCTACGTGGGCGCAGATTCTGAGATTTCCTGTGTGGATTAACTAACAGACCCTGTGTTGTGTGTGTAAAAAGCCATTATTCAGATGAACGCAGCCACTGTGACTCATTGGGGACTTATTTACAAAGACTTGTGTCGGTGTGTTGTACTTAATGAGAGTTTATGGAACAAAATCAAAAGATGTGTTCTAGGTTGTTTGAGCACCTCCATTAATCAAGAGTCAAAGCCGGGCACTGATACCCTAGGGGTAATGTACCTACTAAAGTATTTTCACAATAGCTAAAGTTCTAAAAAAGTGTCTGTTTTCATGTACTGTCGCTCCATGCACCGGCTTGCTTCTGACTCTCTCTCTAAGGCTCTGAAGTGCCCACGTTCAGAGTCCCCACGTGTGCCAAGTCTGATCTGATTGGTCGGCCTGTCTGCTCTGCCGTAATTGGTAAGTCGCTCAGCACGGTTCTCGGAAATGTCCCGCCTCTTTTTCCATATTGGGAATGCAGCCACTGGCTCCGTCCGAGGGGAGCATAAACATTAGCACCTTAGCACTACTGTGCTACGGCAGGCTACGGCATATCGTGGGCGTGCTACAGAAGTTAACAGGCGTGCAACATGAGCTGCAGGGCTTGCCACAACGAGCCAATGGGCTTAGATCAGTGATCTCACACTGACAATGACGTCGGACTGACACATTTTTATCGAGGGGGGCTAGAACCGAGCGTTACATGCAGCTAATGCTACAGCTAACAGGAGGACGTAGGAGAAGCTGCGTTTCCGCGGACTTTGAATTTTTGCACATAGATGTGCCTAAACATGCACAGGACACTTGGAAAACACACTAAAGAGCATATAAAACCAGAAAAAGCATAATATGGGACCTTTAATATCCAAATTAAACATTTTTAAGAATATTAATTATATAATTATTTGTTTAAATGCATTAATGTGTCTCTCGTTTTGTTGTCACTGCTACATCTGGATCTAACCCAACTTGAGTAATAGAAATTGTTTTAATGTATTTATACATGTAGCTGGATACCTTGTGAATTCCCTGGGCACATAATATATTCATCCTATTTTGCATTATAAATCTAAATCTGAGAAGTAACTAGCAAACAAACTAAATATTTTCTATAAATTCAGTGGAGTAAGAAGTATTTTTTAAGTACAAGAAGGCTTTTTAAAATTAGTTTCATTCACTCAGTCGTTAAAAGTAAACTAGTGCTAGCTTGTTAAGCTAATATGACATGTAAGAATTGTGTTGTCAAACGGTCCAGTTTAAAGATGATTCATGTCGCGCGGTACTCTGTGTGGGTAATGTGTTGTATCACCTGTTGTCTTGACGCACGTTCCTAACGGAGTGTGTCCGGTAGCGGAGCACTCAGCGACTATCTGCCCGGCCTGCAGGTAATAAAACTTGACTGACGGTAAACTCTGTCATGTAGCCTACTGATTATCATTCTCCGATATTAAGTTGCGCACCGAAGCCAAAAAAAATCCAGACATGACGGGCGGTGCGCGCTGATGCTCGCTACCACAATAACACAGAGCGGACTTCACGTAGCAGTTAAAACTCCTGACTGTACATTTGAAATGCCACACAAACGCAAGCTACACTTGTGTTAGAGGATTCAGATAACTGCCTGCCATTAAAAACAGCAGTTTGTCATTAACCCCCATTCTGCGCGACGTTTTTTTGTCTGATTGACGCTGAATAAAAATATTACAATTGTGAAATTGACAGAAATCTGTCGTAGCGACGGAGAACTTAAATCCCTGATATTTTATTGTTTAGGAAAAAAGTACTGACTCTACCTACTCTCTACCTTTAAGAATTATGCTGAGTTGCCAAGACTGAACCCGGCATGATTTTGCAGCCCTCTTGTTATGGGCTATAAGATTAAGAATTAAGACATTTTATACACTGAAAAGAAGAAATGTCATTCATTGGTGTGATTGGTTTCTTATGACTGCTCAGATAAAGTTTGACTACAACCTAATCAGCAAATTTAAAGGTGCACTATGTAGATTTGGTAGTGAAATTTGAAAGTTGGAGAATTGAAACAATTCCATGCTATATTTTCTACTATATATATATATATATATATATATATATATATATACTATATATTCTTCTATATTTTTACACCAACAGACTCCACAAACTTTATTCAAAGAAGAAAATGGGTCCCTGGAACACTGTTTGGAGCTAAAAAAGCTACCAGGAGAGTTACATTTCACTGTGCAGGCCCCCCAACATAATGTCTTGCCTAGCATTTTATCTTCAAACAGTGTTACAGTGACCAAATTTTCCTCTGAGGACAGTTTGTGTATCAAGTTATGAACAAATACCACAGAATCTGTACACGTTTCCAACTTTCAAATTTCTCTACCAAAACTACATAGTGCACCTTTAAATTGGCTGTACTGATGAAAAGGTAAATTATAAGACTGGACTGTATCTTGAATTTGCCTCTGAATCGATTAACTGTTGGTATAACTTACACTGGAGAAGTCATGGCAGGCTGGAGAATCCTTCCATTTACATTTTCTATAAATAAACCTCTATGTAAATCTTGTTGGAATGTGTATGGTACATGACTTCTCACTGATGGACTTGCCATGGTCCCCTGATCCTGCAGTGACAGTAATAGAATTCACACCTCTTCTGTAGGTCTTTCATTTCCATACTAATGCGTTGCCAAGTCTCATACTGATTCATGGAATTCCTGTGGGTGATATTGGCATTACAAAATACTGCTCTGACAAAGGAGACAGTCCTGTCACTAAAATATCTTATTATTCCCTTCTGGCTCCATTTTTCAATGAAACTTTGAACTGAATATTATACGGACTATTTCTTAATTACCTTATGGAATTGTTCCTAGGATCTTATAAAATCTTATATATGGGACCACAATAGGTTGATGCAACACAACCTGGCGCAGTCTAGGCCCGTGAAGACTGTTTCGTCATGAGCCAGGGATCCGGCCGAAGATTTCTGCCTTTTAATAAGGCAGTTTTTTCTTACCACTGTAACTTTTGCTGCTTTGCTAAAGTGCTCATGATGGATAGGCCGGATCTTTGTAACATAGCAATAAGTAAGGTCTTTTACCTGCTTTTTGTAACATAACAATGAGTAAGGTCTTTTTACCTGCTCTTTTGTAATGTTAACAGACAAAGAGTAAGGTCTTTTTTACCTGCTCTTTTGTAATGTTAACAGACAAAGAGTAAGGTCTTTTACCTGCTTCTTGTAAAGTGTCTCGAGATAACACTTGTTATGAGTTGACGCTATACAAATAAAAATTGATTGATTGATTGATTGAAGCAGATATCTTACCAGCTATAGGCCTCCATACTGTAAAAAGCGTTGATCTCACTAGGGGGCCATGCTTGTGGCATGACATCAATCCGTATATGTTCCAGTGACATGATGAGACGGCTTCTGATCCACTGGGGATAATGTAATCAGTATGTATGGAACAGAAGGCACCGTGAACTTGATCTGCACCTGGCCTCCAGGGACAACCATGAAGATAACAGAGATTGTTAGAAAAGATTCAGATGGAGAACAGGAGGCTATGGGAGGAACTTGCAGAGACATGAGTGGTTTAAAGAGGGGAACATGAAATTTCCAACACAGATAAGTTTATGTCTCTGGAGCTCTATCCACACGCGTACAAAACTCTTTAAAATGTCACAGTGAGCTGCATGTGTGAACACAAACAGCCAAATTGTTCACCCTGACTATTTTCTGATATTTTTTCCTGCCAGCCCAATTAAATTTTCATGTTGGGGTGAGCCAATGTGAAAATGCCACAGAAAAAATTCAGGAAATTCCCCGTTAGAGAATGGGAGGGGACGTTTATTGCCTGCATATGGAAGGAAACCTATGCGATCCACATGCTTGTTATTAATTACTTTGCTTCATTATGAATTCTGTCCTTCGCCACTCGTTTGTTTATACTGTGAATACATCCAATTACACATATCATTGATATAAAGGCAGAAATATCATAGCATTGAAACTGTGTTGATCATCCACCATCTTGTCATATCCTTTAATGTCATGCCCTGCCTCCTGAGACACGTTTGACAGGGAAAATGTCCCACTGTCAGGGATATGTTTGAACAAGTAACTCCAAAGAATTCAGGGCCGGGCTGTCCGATTGTTTTCTGAGTGCATTTAGAAAAATGTTTCAGGGGCATCTGTTATTTTGGCCCTTGAATGCTTGAAAATATTTTTAGGCCACTGATACCCCATGCTTTGAAGTGTCCAAAATGTATGAATTAAAGACTTTATTTGAAATAAAAAATAAAAGTAGATACTAATATTGCAAAAAAAAAAAAGAAGGTAGCATTGTCCAAAAAGAAGGGCAGGGTGTCTCCTTTGTCATATCTGTCATTTTCATTTAAATATGTTTACGCAGCCTAGAAAAAAATACTAGGCTGTACCCACTCATACACAGGGAGAACATGCAAACTCCACACAGAGAGGGTCCTGTCAGACGGGCATTCAAACCAGGAACCTCCTCGCTGTGAGGCAACAGTGCTTACCACTGCACCACAAAAGATAACATTATATATATATATTTTCTATATTCATGATAATCAGCTGGTCGTGTTGCTTTAGTGAAGGGAAAAACAAACAGAGGTCCAGTTTTTCTTTGAGCTTCTATTAATGGATTTATATAAGCTTTATAACATGATGGTGACTCATACGTACCTGCAGGTCTGGCTCTATACTGACCACCTCTTTCTTTGTATTAATTTCTATAATTGCCCAAGGTCATTGTTACATAACCTCTTTTAACACACCATATATACATCATGCATTACATTTACACAGCACCTTACAAAGTCTCATATTGTGTTGAAGCAATCATTAACCAAAAGTCATCCAGGACCACTGTAAAATCCAAAAAGTCACACAAGTATGTAAGAGGCAGTCTGATATTAGAGTTCTCCCAGAAAGAAAACAAGTTTAAACTGTCTTCCTTCCTGACGATTTTTATTCTGTTCAGTGAAGACCACAACATGCAGTTTCTGTACAGCCGTGTAGCTCTTTTAGTAACGTCTGTTTCCCTTTGTGGAGTTTACACTACTGACAGTTGTGCATTGTTTCCCTGCACAGCTTGCAATACACAAATGAATGGGGATGAAATTTTCAATCAGGTCAGGTCGCGTGCAGCCTGTGGTGATGGGCTGCACTCGTGGAAATATACTGGTATATCGGTCACACCGTTGTATAGGACGCAGCTCAATTTTAAGATATTAAAATTGCATCTTATAAACTGGATTTTATCTTACACTCATATACACACAAATAACAGTTGTGTCAAAATAACAAGTAATGCATGTTTGTGCCCACTAATGTTAAACAGTTTAAACAACTTTGAGAGGTCTGTTGTTCAAGAAAAAAACATTAATGAGACAAAATTTCTCAGTGATGTCATTAAATGATAAATTGTATGATAAGTCATTAAGAGGGCGCGAGGCAATCCTTTTATGATGAGAAAATATTCTGAGACATTTTGTTGTGTTCATTATCATTCATTCTTTGGATTCATTCTAAGAACGATGTCTCTAACTCTTTCCACCGATCTGATAAGGGGTGCTTCAGTTCTGCTGCTAAGTTTGGTCTCTACAGTGAAGAAGAAACTTAACTGATTCAATGTGCAGTTTTCACATACGTCATGATCTCTTTCTTCATGCAAGAGGAAGGAACTTGGATTTTGTGTTGACTGTTGCTCCATGTGGGTAAAAAAGCAATGTGTTTGTGAAATGAATTAAATTATTCACCGTCACATGATGTATTTATCACATTATAAAGATGCTTTATGTACATTCATATATTTTTTATTATGTCCTCACAAGCGCCTTTAATCTCACATGAGCCAATGTGTAATTGGATCATGTTTGTATTGCTAGTCAGACATGCACATCTCGAGGATGTACAAGTGGAGAGGATGTTCCACCACACAAAGGTTTTCTCCTTTGAGATACGGCACTAGATAGGAGCGAAGAGTCGAGAGAAAAAGGGGGGTTAATACGTGTGGAAGAAAAATACTCCATTATGTCTGTCTGAGTGACAATTCCTTAATACTTACACAGATTATTCCACTGTGCAGTAAACCATATCATGATACGTTTTATAGGCTTCTGCTCTCCTCCAGCGACACACCTCCAACCCCCTCCACTCGAGTTCTCACAAATGAGTCAGACGCAAGTGGCGGACAGAATTGTCCTCGGATGGAGCTGCAATTGCCTGTGGCCTGCATTGTTGTGTTAGCGGGCTAATGTTAGCACACTTTAGTTAGCCCGTAGTTTCACATTGCATGTGAATTTACACAGAATGAGCGTGATCTCAAAACGCTCTAGTGACATCTAAATAAGAAATGAGTATGTTTTTCTTCTTTTCTCTAGTCCTAAACTAAAACAGCTTATATAAGCAAGAGGAGGGGTCGGCTACCCTGTCCAAGTAAACCTTATGTAAACACGGCTCCGACATCAACACAGACAGTGAGACTCACACTTATCACTCATTGTTGCCAGTCATGACTTGATTTTTGCTATATCTATGTGTTAAAAGTTGTACATTCTTCCTTTAATGTTTCACATGTGGTAAACTGTCTGTGTCATGACATCGCTTTTAAAGTTGCAGCACATTTTTACCCTGCTCTATTTGTTCCTCTGATTTTTGCCATTGCCTAATGAAGCACATAATAACACGTAATAGTGTTATTTTAGTCCAATAGATAATTTTTCAAGAGAGAAATGTGTGACCCTTCAAAATCTGATTCGATTTCATGGAGCATTTGGCTTGCATTGAACTGCAAAGGGTTATGCAGACATTTTGCATTCTGAATGAACTCAACCCTGAATCATGAGAGAAACTAAACTAATACATCTGTAAAGAAATACTGGTCAAACAGAAAATATAAAGTTCATCTTGGTACGAGCATTTATTTAAGCACTCAATAAAAATGAAGACAAATCTTACAGTTAAACAAAATTCTTACAAACTATTAGTCATGCAATTAACTTTTATGATTTAGTCTCTTCATACAAAAATATATCTCTCAAGAACAGCGCTCCTGACTTCTGAACATTCAATCTTTGAGATGTTTAGAGTCGTGCCAAGTTATTAATATTTAATTTACTGTCAGGAATAATTTGTGCTTGTTTAAATAGTTGTGCTTTTTTGCCAATCCACACTCCAAAGGTTTTTGGTTCTTCTCAGAATAACAATGGTTCAGCCTCATTCCAAAGACTTGAGTCAACCCAAAGTTTTAAAGAGCGTTGGAATGATTACAAAATCACCTCAAATTCTGCTGCAAAAACTCAATTCTTTACGTTGACACATACTGTATATATAACTTTTAATCACACAACCTTTTGGTGTAACCAACCTTCATCTGGTATAATGGCAGCAAGAAAACATTTCCATGTACAGTATGTATATAACCGAAGAGACGGCCTCTATTTTCAATCATCCAATCAGAGAGCCTCAGAGTCTCTTTGGTCAAATGTAAACATTGAAAGTTGCAAACCCAACATTCAAACTGGGCCCCTCCTCCTGGGCTCATCATCCCCAGAGGCACAAACTCACTGCAGGGCGTAGTGTGTACATTTACTGCTTGAACCTACACTGCAAGCAAACGCATGCTAACACAAGCTTACTGCCAACGTTTCGCACCTTCCTGTCGAACAGAAAGCAGGCAAACCCAGTGCCAAACAAGGCTTACCCTCTTTTGGATTGAGATATATCCACTTGGTGTTTCACCTCACTATGATTATATTTTATCTTCTTCACTGCTATGTACATGTCCATCATATTCGCTGGTTTGGGCCGTATGTTTGACATCCCTGCATTAGAGCAATGCAAATCATACCAAATGCATAAAGCATACAGGTCATCCCTTCCAGATTAAACTAGGATCACATCCAACATGGCATCATAATTCTTCCCTGGAGTTATTTCTGTTCTGTCTGGTCCCACAGCAGCCCTGAGTGACTGTGAAACATTATACTGAATAATAACTGGAGTCCACTGTATTCCCCTCAGGTACACCGTCAATTGTTTCCAACAGTCAATCATCAGGAAGATCCCCTCAGGCGGCATGGTGGCCCATCGGTCACAGACCTGCACAAAACAGTAACATCTAACAGTTTCAGTCAGGCTGTTGGCTTTTTTGAGACATGTCAGTCCCCCTAACTACACATTTACTGCCTGCTTTTTAAATCCTGTTTAAGGCATATTGAACAACGTCAAGGAGATCTCGTACATTAAATAACCTTTATACCCCTAATGTCATCCCTTTCCTTTCCTGTGAGCCAATACGGTTACTCTCTCTCTTTTTTGTTTGTGCTAACAGCTTCATATGCACTCTGAAGACAGACGGGGCAGCTATGCCACATTGTAAAACATGCTGGTCATCTCTTTTTATGACAGTAAAACAAATAAATCCTTAAAGTAGCCAAATATTGAACGTTATTATTCACTGTCATGTTGTTATTACAAGGTTTACGCTCAAATATCGTTTTTGATTCATGATAATGCAAGCCCTGCCCCACTGGGTCAGTTTCTGGAGCGTAAGCACAGCCATGAACAGCTGTACACACATCATAGTAGAACTACAAGATCACATGAGAATAAAGAGAAAAACATGCAGACAACATGTTACTTTGTCTTTCTGAGGTTTCTTTGTTGTTCGTTTGGTGTCTGTTTCTGATGTAATGTTGATAAAGCGATGGAAAATACGATCGTGAGTCCGTGTATTGTCTTTCACTTTGAAATTGGCCGGATGCCTCCTTGTCTGACTTTGTGTCTGGCTTGATCAATACTTGTCCAGCTTGGCGCGTGCTTGCACCGTGCTCCATCGAAAAAAGACTTGGAGCGGATTTGAGATGTCACAGCAAATGGCAATGTTGTGTGCAGTGCTGACAGACCGCGGTGCACATGGACTGGTGCACATCCATTGGATTATCAAATGTGCTACCAACATGCTTTGGTGTCACTGTGAGTAGATGGAACAAACTGGTTTTGGGCCGAAACAAAAACTTAAATGAAACATGACAGAGCTTCTTCATCCTGCATTACATAACACTGTACTTTGAGTCACCTGTCGGCATGGGAATTACCGCAATTTATCCGTCAAGCCACCCATCCAGGTATCAATTATCTTCCACTATCCTGAGCCGGGCCAGGTCAGGTACAGCAGCAGGCTTAAGTAAGTTAGCCAGTACATCCCTCTCCTTATAAATGTTTTCCAGCTCCTTCACGGTGATCATGAGGTACAGTGATTCAATGCAAATAAGATTAAAGGCACTTCAAATACTTTTTTCCACCATCATTTTTTAAGTTGCTAGATATAAGGAGTGGACTATTATAACCATTGGGGGAGGGGGGGGGGGGGGGGGGGGGGCGGTGTATTCCTGGAAGCCTGCTCAATATACTTCAAGTCATTTATAAGAGGCTTTTGTCGGAAGCGCTGCACATCTTAGAGTAAGTACAACACAAACAAGGAATTAGAGAGGAGGGAACAATGTCAGTGCCAACCAACAGCTTCAAGTCCAATCAGACACAAGTGCTGACAGGCAGTGCACAGGGTGGATAGAAGTAAACCGTGAATGGCTAGTATCTGCTGGTAAAATATGTGTCACACTGGGAAAACTTTGTCAGTAATACAGCTTTTCAGATTGCTTTTCAATATAATTTTTTTGAGGATGTGTTGAAAACTTATTCGTTTCAGATCAGTTTTAATGTAGGGTGACCAAACGTCCTGACTTTACAAGGACTGTCCTGTTTTCAAGCTCTGTGTCCCCAGTCACCCCAAATATCTATACAACATTACCTGGTTTTGAAAAGTCACTGTCCCGGTTTTGACCAACCACAGCAATCATGCTTTAAACACTTGTTTGTCTGCAAATATGTCAAAACATTTTGTTGCCAAGGCTGTTGCTGTTTTAGCCAATAGAGAAACATATCTAATGCAAGACAAGTCAAAGCTCAACACTGATTTGTCTGTACATGTGTCAATCAATCTCAGGGTTACGGCTGTTGCTTAGCTAACCTAGCTTATCATATTGACAGAACCTGCTGCGAAACCAAAGGTTGGCTAGCTGTCAGGCTGAAAAGGAAGTCAGTGTTTCCAAAGAGCTCCGGGCGAGTTACAGCTCTCTATGAATATGCTGTATTTTGCACACACTGCAAGTATCCATTTTCAATCGCCCACGGTTAAAATGTCGACACACAAAGCCTATTAAAACGAGCAAACACAAACGATGGGTACAGGTTTGAAGTAGCGCTGTCACGATCTACCACCTTTTGTGATCAGTGCAGGTCACCGATTCGTTGATCGATACGTGGGGGTTTGAAAAAAATGAACGTGTCCAGATCTGCAGGTTTTATAATATGGTCACCCTATTTTACTGGTCCATTTACTTGGATAAACCAGATGAAAGTCCTATCCTGAGGAGACAGTGCTAATCAGGTCAGCTAAGCTCGCAGTGTCTGAGATCATTTGATACGCTGAAGGGTTACTAGTAAATTACTCTCATTAAAATGGTGCTATGGTTCAACTCTCCTAAATTTGTAAGGTAGCAAGGCAGGAAAATGTGTGGCAATGTGTGGCAATTTCTGTTGCCAACAACTACATACAAGTTTCTTGGCCTTGAAGGACAGTGCAGCAGGTTTTGTAAAAAAATGTATCTGAAAAATCAAGTTTTCTTCAACATTTTTGTGTCAAAGAGCTTTAGAAAATCTTTTCTGTTTTCCTCTGTTGTAATTGCAACGGAATCCTTGAAACTGCATGTGGATGGAAGCCGTATGGGTGCAGGTGCTTTTTTTATTCGACCCTGTTGATCGACCTGTGGGATAACTAAACGATTTGACTCTTTTGAGTTATTTTCTATCAAGGAAAGGCCGACTTTTGAATTTTGATATATGCAATGCTTGGAAGTCGTTTTTTGTGACATAATGAAGCTCTGCCAAGCTAAGCCTTTGTAATTCAATACTGAACCCCGTAATATGGTGTCCTATGGTGTTTGAATTACATAGCATGATGGCTGTGCAGAATAAAAAGAGATACAAGCAGCCCAAGCTTTAGATAAACACACACACACTCAGCCACATGGCGCTGTCCCATCCTGCACGCCCGTCTGATTACAGAGATGCCATTTCATCTCAGTTACACCTTTGTTGCTACCTCTGAAGACAGCTCAAGAGAAGAATGCTTTTGCTCCACCACTCCACTCCTGTCTTTTACATTTAAGACGTGGTGTAACACAACCATAACAGTCCTGCCTTCAACTGGCAATGTAATTTTACTCTGTGAGTGCTCATCTGGTCGTCTACAAACACCATATACTTTTAAATCTTAATGAATTCATATCACTCTTTGATACTCTTAAATTATTCTCCAGATGACAGATTTGCTTGATACTTAACTCTTTAATCATGAGTCCAAGAAGTCCCTTTGGCTAATTGGGATATTTTAATTCTACTGCACTTTACCTAAAACCATGAACCGTTAAATAAGATATGACATGTTGCGTAATGAACTTAAAGGATGCTGGTAGAAATATTATTTACAATTAAGGAGAGCTAGTCTAAATGTTGCAGCCTTCTTCTGGTCTCTATGTCAAGGAAGGCTAAGGCCAGGCGTACACTGTGGGAAGGTTGTTTGAGTGGCACAACTGATTGAAGTCAGCCAAATTTCATATTGACCGTGCATTGTTTGCCATGCAGTGTACACAGGGGTGTGTGTGTGGCCCAATCCTGCCAGATGTTCCCAACCGCCTTGTGAATTTCTGGCAAGTTTGAAATTATGGCACAACCTATGCGTACTCTAACACAGTGAAAGCAGAGCCTCAAGGCTGTTCCCCAACTTCATGGCTTTTCTTTCCTGATTGCGCAAAATGGCAGACGACTTCTGAAAAACACTATATACCTGTTTAATGTGTCTTCCCCCTTCTATCACAAAAGATATAAACAAGAGCTGCAACAGCTGGGGATAACAAACTGCCAGGAACTACTTACTTATGAATTAGCTTGCTAGTTAGCTAGTGTTTGTTGGTGATGCTAAATGAGTGTGCGTGTGACAGAGCAAGGGCATTTTTGCCAGTGTTTGTTTTTGAGTTGAACTGGAATACACAGATTTGACTTCAACTTCCATCCGTGGGAATTTTTCAAAGGAAACTTTACCAACTATGTCAATGCTCTATTCTGATTTACCACGGAACAGTGTGAGCGCTCCGATCGTGCTTGACAACCACACCGTACAGCTTTAGCATGTCTAGCATTTGTGAGCTTTGCTTGTGCATTGTAAAATATTTGCTTGTACAGTGTGGGCTGATATTCCATCACGTTTATACAATCATACAGTGTATGCCTGGCCTAGGGGAACTGCCTCTACTTGTAATATTCTCAGTCAAACAGGTATTTTAAAGATGTCATTATTATAATCTCACTACTAGAGAGAAAGCAAGTTGGCAAGATATTTGTTTGTTTAGATTTCACATTGTTGGATTCCTCAAATAAAGTGCAACTATACCTATTCAAGTGTGCAGACACAGAGAAACAACAATTATATTACTGATGGTAGTTGTCATAGAACCTAATGTTGATGCATCAGGCTCCTGGAATAGCTCAATTGAGACTCTGACTTCCTCTCCCGGGTTATTTTTCACTGAGAGCGGGCTATGCCCCAGGGCCAACACTGCAGAGCTCAAATGACTTTCGAGTGCAAATTGTTTTGAAGACAAGTTGCATTTCATTTCAGTTTAAAATGCTTTTTTTTCCCTTTGTTATTTTTGAAGTTTTATAAATGGGATTCTAGGTGCATGAACCCAAATAAAAATGTCTGATGTAGTGTTGTAGTCAAGACTATACACTAACCAAGACATGCCTGAGACCAGAGTGCTCAGAGACCAAGACAAGACCAAGACATTTAGGGATCAAGACCAAGTCGAGACCAAGACCAAGACCAAGGCAGGGCAAGACCGAGACAAGACCGAGACCGAAAAATCATCATCTTGTGTGTCTCTCACTTAGACCGTAACACCGGGAAGGTTGCGTCCATAACCGGGGATTGCTTGTTTGTTTCTTTGTTATTTTAGTAAGAGGCATTTTCCTTCTAATCAAGTAAGGACGTGGAAAAAATGGCCTTTCAGTGGTGGTCCATTAAGTCTGAGACCAAGACAAGGCTGAGTGAAAATGCTTTCCATTCAGAGACCTAGACCTTCAAAAAGTGGTCTTCAGTCCGGTCTTGAGACCAAGACTGATTTGGAGTACTGCAACACTAGTCTGATGGATGGAGATCTAGCGAATGTAGATCAGAGCAGCAGGATGTAGTTATTTACTCTCCTATAAGTAGAGATCTTTAATCATCGGTGTCACTTTTGTTTTTTTTCCATGAGTAAGACTGCAAATTTTATAAGCTCAGCAAGCACATCCACACAATGTGACGTTAAACTCAGTGTGACAAAGGAAAAACTCCAACTTAAAGATCCAATTAAAGTGTTCTGTGCCTCTATCTGAGGAATTCATTGGCTGATTAGAGCTGCAGATTCCTGCTGTGACTCATGTGAGGCTCTAGATGTGAGGGAGGATAAATGACCCGTAATCGACTCCCAGTTACTTTTACGAAGTCAGAAGTGTTTCCTCTAATGAGACTGCTGCTTTTAAAGCAGAGAATGGGATTAGACGCTCTGTTTGGACCGACTTTCAGCTCATTGGTAAAGCAAATAATTGGACAGCTTGTTGGAGTTCAAACACAATAGCGCCATTTTGCACCCAGCTGTATTTTAAAACTCCATAATGATTACACCTGAAGCTTTCACATCACATCCAATCCACTGCTGAAAACTACCATACAAAAATGTTCAAATAATAGTCGTGTCTTTAATAGTTCCTGTTATTTAATAATTATTACCTTGTCATCTCTCTTTTTTAACATCTTGACCATCTTCTGTTTTATTTCTGAGACTAGTCTTTAGTGTTTCCTGTTTTATTTTGTAGTTCTTGTCCCCAGTATTTCTTTCAGAAACCTGAAAGTCAGTATTTCAGGTTTCCCTCCAGTTTTGATTGCCCTCACCTGTGTCTGATTACTCCAGTGACTATTTAGTCTCAGTGTTACTTCCCTCCTGTGTCATACATCTGCCTACCTTTCTTGCATGTACGTTGGAAGACTGTTAAAAAATACAGCAATTTTGGGGTGCCGGATAGCCTAGCAGTTACAAAGTTCGCCCCATGTACGGAGGCTATGGTCCTCGCCACAGTGGACAGGGTTTGAACCCGACCTCGGCCCTTTGCTGCACGTCATCCAACACTCTCTCCTCCCAACAGTTCGTGTCTCTCTACGTCTGTCTTATCTAATAAAGGCAAAAGTCACCCAAAAAACATCCTCAAAAAATGTAAAGTATAAAATGCGTCAATTGCTTTGTGACTAAACTATCTGAGGAGAAATTGGAACATTTGCATTACAATCTGTCATTGGAAAAAATTTGATATCACAACGAGACATGTGTGGTTGTGATTTGAACTCAGCCATTGATGTAAGGAATGTTCACATCATTTATGGGACCATCTACAAGCTCTTTCGTGCCCTATATGGGGTGGCTGTCTTATATGTCTTGAAGTTATTGTCTCAATTAGCATAATTACAAAACTTCCTGGTGTTCTCAGTCACTTCTATTTTGAATGGAAAACATTTTGTTTTGTAGTCAAATCATGTGGCTCATCATCACATCATTCCCCCCGTCTTTATCATCTGACTTAAAATGATTGTCTTTTATTGCTGAGCCTATGGTTCCTTTTTTTTGTTTTTGCCAACAGAAATGAATACAGATCTAGCAGATTTAGATTTTTCAAGGAGAACACAACATTTGCTATCAGAACGGAGAGGCACAAGAGAGGAAGACTGAGAAACAACAAGAAGAGGGAAAAAAAAAAGGATGACAGGCGGGAGCGCCATGAAGCCGTTTGACGGATGAAGACAAAGATGAACACACAGCAACGACGACAGCGCCACATCTGTTATCACAAGTACATCTGGACAGCTGCATTGAAGGCATAATATTACAGCCAAGGAGTTCTGCCACCAGAGTGTCTCAATCACATCCATCTAGAACAGAAAACACACACACTCACACACATTTAAGAGTCTGTATATCCCTCCTCTTTTTGAAAAGACATGACAGTGGTGTTCCCTGGATGAGTGGGCAGCGTGTGGATGTGACAGTTCATTCTTCTCTCCGACCAGCCACAGCAGAGACATGACACTGCACTGTGGGCGGCCGGCCGTGCACCCACTGCACCGTGTTACGTATTGAGCAGCAGACTATAAAGGCTTTGCAGATGCATCACCGTGTCCATAGCAACCGCTGCAAGCATCGTCACGGTGGTTCATTAGAAAATAATGACTCCGAGTACATAAACAGGGCAATAATGAAATGAAATAAAAGAGATGAGATGCCTGAAAGAGGCTGTTGACGTGCAGATGCCAATCAGTTCAGTAATTGTCTGAGTAAAGGGGAATAATGTGATCATGGTTAATTCGTCTCTAAAATTAGATTTCTACAACACAGCTAATTAGTGTGTTCTGTCCCAGATCCTGCTGAAATGTTCCAGAAACTACAGCGGCTCAAGAGCCTGTTACAACACAGTCATGAATATGTCTTGGAAATCAGGCGTTGCTGAATGTGCCGCATGGTGAACTAGTTTGTTTCATTTTTAACTTTCCATGTGTTTATTTTTTTTAACTTTATGTGGAAAAATGTGTACACTAATTCTGAGATCTGGGTCAGAAGCGCAGATGGATTGGCACATCCAATGTAAGGAGGCTATTGTCATCCCAGCCTAGGTTCAATGTCTTTTGAATTTAAGGTAAATAAATCACAGTATACTGGAAAACGTAGGTCCAGTATGTGATCTGTGATGATAGTGGTTGTTATATTGAGAATGCTTTATCCATCTAGAAGACAGTTAGAGTTAAGGGGGGCTTTAAGCCTCCTGGCAAACAGCTACAACATGCCCATCTCATCTGGTTGTCAGATAACCCATGGTCCTGATTATGCAAATGTATGCATAACTCTTAGCATTAGTGTTATCAGAACATATTAGTTTCAAAATAGTTCAGCCACCATATAGTGTCAGACTGAATCTGTTTTTTGAACCAGGCTGTAAACATGTTTATTTCAGCTGTTAAAAATTAGCATTTTAACATGGGACCTAATGGGGATTCCTTGGCTTATGCAGCCAGCCTCAAGTGGAGACTTTGAGGAATTGCAATTTTTTTGCATTTCAGAATTGACGTCATTTTTCAACACTGAATTTAATGTTAGACGATAACAAAAACCTGGCTGGTGGAGACCTATAAGGAGTCTAAGAGTCTTGTCTTAGATGTCATAGACTTAGGGCCTGTGTTCTGCTTTTTTTCTGGCTGGCAGTGCCCATTTTTAAAACTCAACCTATGCAGTTCAATGTTTTTAGTGCTTAGCATCCTGAGCGCAAAGATGTCTTGAGCATCAGCATTTTTTCGTTGATGCATTAAAAAGAGCTCATAGTTGAAAAAAATGCAGAGAAGCACAGTGCTCATCATTGTCACGTCTCCCTCAATGACCAATCAAAATCAAGAAGGGGCGGGACTTCTGATATCAGCTTTGTCAACAACAATGGCAGAGAATAAACTAATCAGACTTGTCTTTTTGAGGGTTACAGTTTCCAGATCGAGGACAACATTAATTTACATTTCTTTCATTTTTTCTTGGTGATATTTCCTTGAACTAAAGGAAACCTTAAGCAAAATGAGCTATCTAAAACAGACCTAACTGTCATTACAGAGTAAACAGGAGGTTAACTTTAGTTCCCTAGCAACAATGAGTGCTGGTAAGACACACTCTGAAACCAAGGTCGTGGGCACTGCCAGCTCAAAAATCTACGTAAGTGGACACAGGCTCCTTAATTTGTCAGAGGCATGTTCAAACAAACTTGCTTTAATTAACAAACTTGAAAGACAATTTCCAGACCAACATGAGATGAACTTTTCTGACTTTTAATATCTAGTATAAAGGATGGAATCCCACAGAAAACAATTCTTAGGTATCTTCAATTCCGGTGGTCTCTTTCGTTTCAATAAGCTACTGAATTTTATTAAAGTGTAAGCCACGCTTTCCCAACCTTGGGGTCCCAAGCCCACATGAGGTCTCGTGGAATTCAAATGGGTTTGTCGGAAATGTTTAATTCATGATTAATAAAACACATATTGTATTAAAATGTATATTTAACACAGGCTAATGTGGGCCAAAGCCAAAACAAGAAACGTCTCTGTCTGTCTGTCATCCATTATTCAGTCTGTCATCCTAGCCTTTCTTCCTCTGTCCACAGTAATACACATGGAAAAGCCTAAATGTGTTCAAAAATGAATGTTAACTAGCAACACAGTAGAAAAAACTATTACAATAATTGAAAACAAATTAATTTTAGCAAAACGCTGTATGTGTTGTGGATGTCTCAGGACGTCTCTGCAGAATGGATGACAGACAGACAGAAACTCTGCACGTTTCTTGTTTTGGCCAGAGTTTTGGGATGTTGATGTGGGGTCATGTGCCAAAAAAAGGTTGGGAACCATTGCTGTGAGCTATTCCCTTTCGGGTCCTGCATATTTACAAATGTGTTTTAAAACCAGAAACTCTTTTTTATTTGATCAGATACTGGAAGATAAAAGCAAAATATGTGGAATAAAAAAAATGGAAACTGTTCAGATTTCACTGAATCTGTTACTAATTCTCCTCTTACTCCATGTTTCTCCTTTTCTTTTATCCTACACTCCATATCATTCTGCCACATCTCCCACCATTATCTCAAACAGACCATACAGCCATAATATTTACTCAATCTAAACCTGTTTCTAATGTGTTTTTCCAGCACCTGTGCTGCCATCAAGCCCTCCCAGTCGCTGATAGCTTTCCTCACCACTCCTAACCCATCACATATCAGTGAGAGTTTTCACAGCTCATTTTCCACAAAGTAAGTAACTCCTGAGTTATTTTCTGACGGCATCTCTGGTAATTGGCAGTGGGTTTTTGAATAAGCCACAGAGTCAAAATGCACAGTGGGAGGAATATTCAAATAGATTCAGCAGGGAGGAAGATGACTGACAAAGAAAAAGGATTACAGAGCGTTCTATCACTGATGCAGAGATGACGATGATATCGTCTGTCTCAGAACGCAGATTTGTCAAATGATGGTGGTAAATCGTTTAATACCCCCACCGGCTTCACTGAAATAAATCACAATGGTGTTTTTTGCAACAAAAGTTATTTAAGTAATTCATATGGATAACAAGTTAAAGGTATACTATGTGACACTCTGAATATTCTAGGTCACATATTATGCTAAATACCCACCATGATTTCTAACTCTAATATGTGTCCCTAGTCTGTCAACACACCCCCCAATTTGGAGAAAAGTCCATCCTCTCCATCTTTTACCTGCTCTACTTTTCAGAAAATGTGTGCTCAAATAGGCCGTTTGGATATTTTCCCTCCATGACATCACAAAGGGCAGTAACCCCTCCCCCAGGTGGGTGATACTCCTACAGCTAGGTGGTTGTTCTGCCCTCTGAGTCTGCCATCTCACTGGAAACAGTAGGGCATGGAGCAAGAAAGCCTGAGCCACCCAAGCCCTTCCAGAGAGGGGGCATGGTCAGACAGAGCTCATTTACATTTAAAGCTACAGACACAGAAACAGCCTGTTCTGAGCAGGGCTGAAATAGAGGGGTTTATAGGCATGATCAAATACAGGATCAGAGTGGATTTTTTAACAAGAAACTTCACAGACATGTTTTGGGGCGCTCTGAGACTTATTTAAACTTGTTGAAAAGGAGAATAATATGTGACCTGTATTTATAGCAAAAATCAAGGTGAGGCAAGTTTATTTATATAGCACAGTTCAGTAACGAGGCAATTCAGAGTACTTCAGACATGATATCAGAAGCATCAAGACAAAGGGGAAAAAATAAACATTAAAAAAATACCTTTAAAAGTCTCAGAGCAGATACGTTAAAAAAATAAGATCATAGGGGAAAAAAATAATATGAAAAAAATAAAATAATAATAATAAAAAAAGAAAATCATTGTTTGAATATGCATACGATTCGTGTATTTTATTTTGAAGAAGCTGTGTTCCTGTTCTGAATTTGTTTCAGGTTGTAAACAAACCTGAAGCTTAGGATGAAGAGGTTAAGAGAGCAGAATGAGTTAAATGTGTATGCCCCTTCAAAGACTGATGTATTTACATCACATAAATAGACTAGTCATTTATCCATCTTCTCATCAGATTTATTTTTAGTTTTTGGATTTAAGTTGTCAGCACATCTCTCCCCAGGCTCAGCATCCCCTGCAGAACAAAGTTAAAATGCAGTTCAGCTCATAAAGTGGAGCTCATAAATTGGGCCTGGCAGGAGGCACAGTGCCTGAGGTCAGCTCCTCAGTCCACCCATGACATCAGTGCCTCAGGCCAGGTTGAGACCTTCAGACGTCCTGAGGGCAGAGGACTCCAACAGGAAAAATCTTTAAATGAGTTCTCATCACCGGACTCCATACAGAGCGTGACAGACAAGACAGTTACACATAATAGTGACTGTTAACTCTTAGAAGGTCACAGAGGAAAATAATTTTAGAAAAGAGATCTTAAGAAGGTTTCATTTATTTCTCCTAGACAACACTGAGATCCATGTGAAAGCTAAATGAAACAATAGCTTATTTCTCCAGCTTCTCACCCTTGCCTCCAGATAAAATAGCTGCACAAAATCTCAACCTAGTCTCCCTTTCAGTTCCAAAAGAGATCTCATCAAGTTCTGGAATGATTCTTGGATTTTTCTCAAGTTTTGAGACTCTTTTTGAGCTCAGGTGGAGAACTTGGAGAGCTCTCTCAATTTACTCAATCTAACCTCCCTTCACTTTTTTTCAAACTCAGTTTTGGAGTCATGTTGATCTCACATGGAGCAAAAAAAGAGCCTTGAGCTCTCTGCTCTTTTAATAAACATGATTTATCGGTGACATGAAAATGTACTATTTTAATGCAATACATTTTAAAACAAAGCCCTATTTTTATAGGTAACTTATTCTCTTTTATCTATTTATTTTTGCATGATCCTGTTATCTGCACTTTTTTTAATATTCACAGCACATAGGTACATCATGTGAGAAAATATTTACCATAATCAAACTGCTTTACTTTTTTAGAGTGAGCTTTCTACCTATTGGCCTATGAATATTAACAATATGCGCTACAGACACATGGAGACTTGGGGAGCAGTAAGCTGTAGCAGGCAGACACTGACACATAATAGGTTATGAAAATGGGCCAAAACTAGGTAAATTCTTAATACAATTTTAAGAACCCATTTTTATACAGTTATGAAAATAAAATAAAATAAAATAGACAGGATTATTAACACGTGACCAGTTGCTTAGATACACCATGCTCATTTTAATTGATTTTACATGTTGGTCCTTTCCAAAAAACACTTCCAAGGCACTTCCTTCTGCACTGTCTTCACATAATAGGTCTTCATCAAAGGACAGGTCATCATCTGGTTATGATCTTAAGTTCCCTCCTCAACAAACTCATGTAGGGGGTGACCAAATGTATCTATGTGAAAAGGATCTTCACTCTCTGATTCTTCATTAAGGCCAGTGTCATGTGTCTCTTTTGTGTGTTCAGAGCATTGGGAAAATGTATGGTTGTTGTTGTCACACAAAGTCCTGATTGATGGATGTTCCTCAAGGGCAAAGTCAGCAGATTCAGGAGTAGCATGGCACTCTAGTCCTTCTGTGCAGCAACCATCTGGCCTCCAGTTTGTTGATTCTAGACACAAAACAAAATCATATAAAACAGTTTACAAATTTGTTAAATGTACACCAAGTGTTCAAAGGCAATATTCATGAGTTTGTGGCTTACTAGTCTGTACGTGTTTATTTTTCATAGAAATTCTGTCCATCTTAACCCAATTACTACACTAATAGAGCGACGAAGAATGTGTTTTAAAGATATTATATTTGAATCTTTGGATATTAATTACATTATCAAATCATAGCCCTATAAACAATATAACAGGCATCTGTGCAGACAACACAGGGTAGAGGCAAACACATAGCTGCCTCAAAAAACTTGTTAAATATTTCTGGGAGGCATGCTTCTCAGTTGCAGTTTGCTTAACATGCAATAGAAGGGGTATGCGGTCATACTTTACCAACTCACTGATTGTTGGCTTCTGAATCATATCAATAATTTACAGCCTATTTTGTTGACTTTCACAAAACTTCATATGTCTGTGTATTTAGAAAATGTGTTATTGTTAGAACAGTTGTTACCTGAGTTCTCCACTCTTTGTGTGTCCTGCTGAAAACAGAGGAATCATAAGGTTAAGATATTCAACTTACAACATACTTATGGGCTGTTGTGTTCCTAGTGCAATAGTTTAGAGTCACTCAGAAAAAATGGCATGTTTGTGTATATTCTTGACAAAACTGTCATTTCAAACAAACCACAAAATTCTTATATTCTTACATAGTATTATGCTGCCAAAGGCAAAGAAACTACTGAAATGTAGCTGAGAGAAGACCTTAAATAACAGTTGACCATATAACCACAAAAAAATAAAAATAAAATTATTTTTTCTGTATCTTTTGCAAGTATTTTCTGGAATCCTAACTTTTCTTCTCCAGCGTGAGTCATATCTTTTTGTCATTTTCCAATGGATCAAACCCCAGCTCTTCTCCTGAAATAATTTCAATGGACAAAAAATAAGCAATTAATACCCTGAGTAATAAGTACTTGAAAACCTTAATTCAAAGTCAAAAAGCCTCTCTTTTCTTTAATTACAAAACATTTCCTGAATATTTGAACTATTCTATTCTTAAAAGTAAATCATAAACACATATACAGGCAGGTAAAAAAGACAGTCTCAACATTAAGTGTCTTAGTGAGGTGTTGTGCTACGACAAGCAGCCAGACCAGCTTCAATGTGCCTTGGCACTGATTCTACAAATCTGTGAATACTACAGGAGTGGGAAACACCATTCTAAATAAAAAAGAGATGTTTCCTCTTTTAGTGTTTTGATGATGGTAACGGAGATAACTGTCTAATATGTGACTCTATACATCAAAGTTCTGAGCTCACCAAATTAAAATATAGAGGTAAACTGTGTATTACTTACCCCACTGCCAAAAAGCTCTATCCAACTATAAAGGAGCAATGATGACCTCTGATAACGTGGTTGGACTCAATACAGATCCCTAGAGTTCACCAAAGACACAGTGGTCTGTGGACATGTGGACAAATCAGGTTTCCTCACATTAATACAGACATGATTTTAAAGCTAAAGTTCACTGCAGGAGAATTTTGTGTTATTTAAAAAATGAATACACTGATTTTCCCTGCTGATGAACTTTTTATTTCTAATTTGACAACTACACTCCAAGACTTTGCAGGACAGTAAACATGTAAACATACAGTAATTCATTGTCCTTTGATGCTGTTACTGTTCTTTATGTGTGATTTATGTACATTTTTAGTGTTAATTTTATCTGAGGCGCACATGAAAAAATAGTGTATAGGGACTGGAGGGGGTTAGATTACATTATATGAATTACTAGCTGCAGGTTTAATACAAAAGCAACTGGACAAGCTTCTAACCAGAGTTCGCCTAGCATGTGGCTAATTAACATCAGTTTCACTCATGATTAGCTATTAGCATGCTAATAAATATCAATGTGGTTGTTAAACTTCACCATTAGACACACGAGGCAGTACTATTAACACTAAACGCACATTGTTATGCACATTAACTGATGGCTCTCTGTGCTGTGATGCGAATGTGTTACTCTGACTGTATGGCTTCATTCTGTGGATTTATTAACTTTACTGTTTCTAACATTCAATAATCATATTATGTTAGCTGAGGATGTAAACTGCTTACAGAGGAAATCTTCTGTAACCATAAACACATTTTCTGTAGAGAATTACAACATTTCAGTACAATTATTAATCACTCACCAAAGCTGAACTGCGCAGGCGCATCAAGACGCAGTCCTGAGGTGAAGAGGACGTTGTGTCAGCAATCAAAAATGTTACTGGATGAGTGTGCTGTCCATTGTACACAATTCTTGTAAACTACAAGACATTACAAATTGGTCAATTTAATTCGCAAGGCGGACCTATGACGTAAGGAAGACACCGAGGGCGCAAAAGCAGCCAGGAGGAGGAATGGAGGAAAAAAGCAATTCTGAACCCCAAAAAAGACAGTAAGTTACACCTTTGTTAAATATATTGAGTCCAATTTTGTACAATTTAGCATATTTCTTATGATTTTGTGTTGCCTCTGATACTTAATTGAGGAATTTGGTCTTCAAATGCCGAGAGTGTCAAAGTTAGTTAGCTACTTTAGCACGTGGCTATGAACTTGCTTAGGTTATCTAGCGGTTAGCAGCAAGGCGCCCCAGGTTTCTTTTCAGTTGTTTCAGAGCTCCGATTGAGTCAATTACAACAAAAGGTTATTTCACAGCTAAACTTGTTTGTCTTTCATAAATTACAGATCATAAAACAGCGTAAAGTCATTGATTTTGGCTAATCTTACCTTGTTATTCTGTTTGTTTGGGATGTAAACAGCATCATGGTCGTACAAAAAACTTAAAACCACTTTAAAATGTTTTACTTCTGTGTACTGTATTTCAGGATGCAATGCCCTGCAGAACAACCTAAAAAAGAGGTTCCCAAACGAGCCTGCAACCCACCTAAGACATTTGATGAACCAGCTCCTGGCTCACCAAAAGATGACCAAGATGGTAACTATATTGTTATTTCACCGTTCAGCATTTAACAGTGTTTCATCCAGGAGGGATCTTGATGTTAGACTTAACTTGGCATTACCCTGCTCTAAGATATAAATCAATAAATTATGTCCTGTATCAAATTTAAAACTATTTCCTTCTTTTTATTAACTCTGAATGCCACTGTCTTTAAATAATTAACCTTGTCTGTTATAGGTGGTGACCAACTTAATGCTTTTAAAAGCTTTTTGGTGAGTATTGAGCAACTACGACCTAGAGTTGGTGTAGGTCACCAACACCAACAGAGGCACCATCAGAGGAGTGCCAAAATGCAGTGGCATTTGGGAAACATGGAAAAGTGCCAGAGGGGAAGACAGTCTTGGAGAAGTCAAAAGTAAATGGGATTTTAAGTAAGTATATCACTCATTTTGACCCTTTTTTCAGTGTGCATACTAGAGTAAGGATACCAGAATTTTGAACTTTGTTATGACCAGCTGGACACCCAAAACTTATAAATGCTCTCATTTTTATTTCCATCCTGCAAATTAGAAAGGATCTCTGAACACATAACAAAATTTGACACACTGTTTATTGCAATGAATTGCAAAATGAAACAAATAATGTGAGAATAAAATATTATTATTATTATATTTATAATCCAGAAGTATATGCTGTTTATTCTGCTCTCTGTCTGTATTTTAAAATGTTCTTACTTATATTTTACAAGGTTGCACAGTAGTGCAGTGGTTAGCACTGTTGCCTCACAGCACGAAAATTCCTTCTAAAATGCCCGTTGGACAGGCCTGTTCCTGTGTGGAGTTTGCATGTTCTCCCAATGCGTGCATGTCCATGCACTCCGGCTTTCTCCCACAGTCCAAAGATGTACTCGTTAGAGAAATAGGTCTCTTTTAATTTAGCCACAGACATAATTTCATAAGGTAAAAATTACTGATTTTATCAATTAAATCTGATGGCCTATAGCTATTTCACCTGTTGCTCTCTGCACCATCTAGTCAGAAGTCAGCGGTAATTTGAAAGGTACAAGATATGAAGTTAAAATGAGGAAACTCCAAAGACTGGATGTTGATTGTCTCTTGGTAACAACTAAAAACTTGATGAACTCCATGAAGAACACTGTTTCTGTATTAATCTGTAATTATTTTTTGGTGATTTGTGCTTTCTTTTATTTTTGCAGCTTACGTCATGCACTGTGGCACATGGAGAGGGTGGACACCAGTGGAGAAAGCAAAGGCCAAGAAAGCCCTCATAAACAAGTGTCGCATGAGGGCTAAGGGCTTGAATGTGGCACATTGAATGGACATTTTGAGACCATCTAATTAAGAAATGCTGCATGAGGTAAAACTCGCTTTTGTTCTGACGTTACCCCATAGTAGCAGTAACAGGCACTAAAAACAACAGAAAAAGGCAAACTTGCTGATTGTCTGTTTAGTTTTGTTGGTCACCCGGCTGAAACCTGTTCTTTATAGAAGCATCAGTATTGGTTGATGATGAAAATGAAGACTTGCTTCCTAATCAGCTATTTTAATAAAGGAAGTATTTGTTATAACATATCAAGTTGTTCGTTTTTATTGAAACAAATGTTGATCATTTAATGTTTATTATGTAGGTTGGAATTTGTAAGGCTGCTTAATTTTAGTAGGCTCTTCACAGTCTCTCTTTGTCTCATTATTTTCTCCTTTGGAGATGACAATGAGCCATTAACAAGATATCTGCTTTAAGTCTCAAATAAGACTCCTGTGGCTATAGTCTCAACCATTTCTCCTAGTGAATTTTAGGAGAAACAAAAAAGAAATAAATGAGAAATATTTGAAACTTGAAAGAGGCTGGGATGAGAATCAGAATTTTGTCTCCCGAGATGCAGAAGAGAAAGCCTTGAGCAGTACAATTTTCCTCTGACTCTCTTTTTAGTAATAATTGTTCCTGGGGTCACTGAGTGTAAAAATGTTGTCTAGGGTTGTCAGAGTTAATGAGCTAAACCTGATGTGATAAACGTTGGAAATTAATCAATCCTTTTTCTAAATTTGCATTATTTGCATGCCTTTTTGTCCCTTTAGGTGGACCATAGGTAAGCCGCCACAGCATTTCCATTTTACCACAGTTATTATGAAGAACACCACTGTGCCTCTAAATGGCTCTATTCACTTTCAAATAATCCTAGACATCTCAGTTTACAACTTAAAATTTAAATCCGCCGTTTTAATGTCCCCTTTAGCACTTTTCATTTACTTTATGATCTGTAACAAGTTCCTTTTTTTTCTGTGATAAAGTTCATGTGCCAGTTCGTCTTTGTCCCCTGTGAGAAGTGTACAAGCCCTTTGTTTCCTCTTGGATCACTTTTTTGGATTCTGTCTGCTTAAGAAGTAAAGACTGTTTTTTGTGAGTCGTGCTTTTGAGTTCAGTTACCTGTGGTCTTGTTACAGAATGTGTACTTTTGTTCAGATTAAGAAACCGTAAAACTTTACCAAATGCATTTAATTTTGACATGTTGACTGAATGGCTATATGTCTCTGTAAAAACTGTGGAAGAGAAGATGAATAATATTGCACTTGAAGCACTCTGTAACAAATGTTAATGCACATGTATGTTGTAAGAATGTAATGAAGTTTCAATAAGTGAATGCTCTCGTGTCTTCATTGCTGCTGCACCTTTATTGTATTTTGCAGGATTCATTTTAGGTGCTGTTCTACCATTCCTGGGAATCGTAACATAATGGTTGTGGGGAAGAGGGAGCTGACCCTTAAGGGGATTTTGAGATTGACAGACAGTTGGTACAGCATCAGCAGTATACTGTGGGCATACAAATCCATTGAATATGGTGCTTTCATGTTGCAGCGACAAGCAACATTAGTTACGAGTGCTTTTAATGTGGTCTTTTGTGTGGATTTGTAATACTCTGTCAGTCAGAAGTTAGTGAAAAAAGAAATGCAGCTGGCCAAAATGCAGTTGAAAGGTAGAGGATGAAATAAGGATTGGTAATTCTCACCATGCCTGGAGGGGAATTAAAGCTGGCGCGGGTATTTAGGACAAAAAAAGGAGTTGTTAAATCTTGATAAGCCTGACTCTAGTTTGGCAGAAGAGCCAAAAATTTTGAATTAAGATTTGATTCACATGATTTTACTGATGAACTGGTCTTGTTTTTGATTGGCATTTTCAAATTTATTTTCCAGCTTTCTTTATAACAGATAAAGAGTTATGGAAATAACCCACTGTGGTATCAGAAGCCAAGATTACAAAGCCCAAAGTGTTGAATGATTATCGCCCTTCAACTCTCATCTCCCTAGTCATGAAAGGTTTTGAATGTATTGTGAAAAGGAGCTCACTAAACATACATCAAAGCAACCGACCCACTCCAACTTGCATATCAAGCAACAAAAGGGGTCAATGCCCCTACGCTTGGATCTTGCTGTTATTCATTTGGAGGACCTGAAAACGCATGCACGCTGTGCTTTGTTGATTTCTCGTCAGCTTTTAATTGCTTTCAGCCCCATATTCTTGCTGGTGTTAATGACATTATTTCTGAGGCATTGATGGGCTCAACAGGTTCACCTCAGGGGTGTGTTTTGTGACTGTTGTTATTCATCATACATTTTTCAGTGATTCACTCATAGTTAGCCTCCTGCGGGACCATGAGGTGGGCCATGGTCCTGTTCTGGACAAATTTAGAAAATGGTGCGATGACTCCTACTTGCTTCTCAATGCCTCTAAAACAAAAAAGCTGCTGATTGACTTCAGCACAAACCCACCTGTTACAGCACCACCTTTTATTATTGGCATAGTTGTAAAGTCAGTATAAATACTTGGGTATGATACTTTTTGAAAAACTTACCTCTGATGTCAACACTGATACCATCTGTAAAAAAGGCCAATCAGAGACTGTTGTTCTTGAGAACGCAGAGTTTAGCCTGCTGTCACCAAGACCTGACCTCTTACAAACAATAGTAAATGGATGGATGGATGTAGTTAATCTGACTTACATTTTGGGCTAGGTTGTAAAGATTCTATGCAGCTAAATCTGAACCATTTCTATCCATGGTTCTAGGCGTTATGTTTGTTAAACTCAAATATGCTACTCTAAACTATTTAGCTTTTGGTATGCTACAATGTAAGACTTGTTCAGTAATGCAAGCTACTGTACCAGTACAGTACATGTTACCTCTTCATTCCTACATGACAAATCTTCCTGAGTGTGTCCAGGTAGTGAAAGTAAAACGTGTTGGCTAATGGAAAAGTCACTCTTTCACACAGTTGTGTCACACCAAGCATGTCTCTGACAGTGAGGGTAATAACAGTCATCATTTGGCCTGGTCATGCGGACACAGGATGAGCACACATACTGTAGCTGTCGACCACTCGATTACACTCATACAACTGTAACAACAGCTCTCTGTGATCTTCTAAGTCACTGCAGACAGTGAGTGATCGATCATGTTAGATGTAGGACTGACGGAGTCCATCAGGCTGGAAAAGGATCACAGGTTGTCACATCATTTTGGTTGGTTCATAATATCAAGTTATGCATTGAGTAACAGGCTTCCATATGTGAACTAAGGGCTCAAATATACTTGCTTTTGAACCGTCGAACACTTAGACAACATGCTGCGTCGTGAACGTAAATGTTCACATACTTGCCTATGTACAACCCATGCTACTCGAGGATTCCTCTAGAGGGAGCACCACATTAAACAGACCGCGTTACACACCTAAGTAGAGATTCTGGATTTTCATGGTGTAATGTAATGTAAACAAACATGGCGACACTTGAGGAGGTTTATCTGATGTTAATTCTCAGATCACTCTGTGTAAATGGTGAGACGCAAGACCCCTAAACCAAACGCGTTCGGAAAATGGCGAGTATGTGTCTCTCGTTTTGCCTATGCGACAAATAGATGGGAAGAAACATCATCTATAGTTTAGAATGTCAGCTCTATTGTTTTTCGCTGGGCACTGACGTACCGTCTCAAAATAGTTTTTTACGCTTTCCACGTCGACTTCTGAATTGGTACTTATATGTCGCCAGCTATTGTGGCACACATGTTTGTCGCTGTGTAATGGCAATGACACGTCATACAGATGTGGGTAGTTGCGCACTTGATCTATGAAGTTGTCTTGAAAACTTCCCGCCATTGTTGTATAACATCTCTTGTCATCGATGTCTCCGATGTTGTCACATCCCATCTTATCGCCACATAACTCTACACTGCTCATAGCGGTTATATGCATATTGCAGCTTGCGGATGCTTAGCGTTAATTTCTGAGGACATGCACAACAAACGCTCCAAACCACCGCAGGATACCCAAGGCTGATGCGTTCACGTATGGATAGTTAAAAGCAAGTATACTGAGGGCTTAAGGGAGATCGTTCAACGTACTGGTAAGAGGACAACCAGCTCCACCCCACACTGGCCCAGGACTGAGTTATAGGTGGGAAAAGCATGTGACAAAGCCAATCTAAACCAAGTTAAAGCTTGTAGACTTCATCACTAGCTAAGAAAAAATAAGAACATTTTGGCAAACACTATATAAAACACTAAAATTGAACACGTAGGACACCATATTAGGTCAATTATAAAAATAGGAAAAGGAGATGTTCCTTTTTGAGATTACGAAGAACTCTGAATCTGTACATAAATACATAAATTGGACACATATGGTAGCATGGAGATATTGCATACATCTGCACACATCTACTCACAAGAACTTCCAGATTACGCTGCTGACTTTGTCACCATAGAAGAGGTAACACTGTGCAAGCACAGCCGGGTCAATCTAGGGATGGCATTTCCAGTCTCCTGATTGACTTAACATCGATACAATGCCATGAAATTAGGTACAAATATTGATGGGTCACACAGTGATAGGCTAATCCCAAAAAGATTTTACAATTATTGATTTTTATAAATTTGCATCAACAGCAGGTTAAGTCAGACTTTTATCCAGTCATGTTTACCAGTTTTCTGATAACACTAGGTATAAAAGCTAAAGCTACTAAAGTTATTTGTTTTATCCTTCTTCTGTTAATTCCCTTTCGCGTTTCCACTGGGGTCATGTTCAGTAGAAGACCACACAGTAAACCCCACCTTCTAACAGGTTAAATGTGAAAAAAAAGACAAACTGACACCACCTACTTATTAATAATTTCACAAACTAAAAGCAAATCTTTACTCAAAGGTTAAAGATGATTTTTTGCAGTGGATGTGATGTTCAGTTGAAGTTGTTTGGGTTCAATTGAGGTTATGAGCAGTCGTGCAGAGTTCTCAAGACCACTAAAAAAAAAATCTCTGCAGAGCCCTGTGCAGCCCGACAACCAAATCAGAGGCGAGACAGGTGAACTCAGCGTGACACCATGTCAGACAGTCTCCCCCCACTGTCTGGATCCACTGGAGATAGTGTATGTGGTGGTGGTAGTGGGGATGGTTGGGGTTTGTGTGTGTGTGTTTCCTGAATACCTTCAGGGGCAGAGGTGCACCAGAGTGAACAGGAGAAATGTTTGTGAGTGTGTCTGTGTGTGAAGTGTGTGTTGTGTGGTAGCTCTCGCATGGATGACTACGGGCAATCAAGAGTAAATGCGCGAATGTGATTTTTTTTGTTGCTTCGATGGGAATTTCTCAGCTTGCCATCTGATGGTCAGTGTGTGTCTCCCTCTCTGGATACATGTGAAGAGGAAGCATATTGCTTTGAAAGAACCCAAACATCTTTCCGCAGTGATCCATCTTCCATGCTGCGCTGCTTTGTTGCTCAGAGGCTTTATGTCACATGGGCCAGGAGACACAGGTCAAGTGGAATCCTTTACTTTTGAGTATTCTGCTTTTTTGTCCTTCAGACTCCTGTATGTCAGATCATCTGTTTCCATCATGGGAGAAGAGAAAGACAGAAAATAGCAAGCCAGACCACAGACAGGGAGTGTCATGGGACACAAATTTATATAATGGAGAGACACAATTAACATGTTGGCCTCTCAGTCTCTTTATCGCTCTCTTATCAACACTAACTATGGTTTGTGGTCTTTGTTTAGCCTCCTCAACACCACACACATTCACCATTGCAATCAACTCATCTACAGACTGCATACTCTTTTATTAGAATATTTTTTCCTTAGTTTTCAATAAAGCATTGTTTAAATAACTTTAGAAACTGTGCAGTCATGCTTGGTGTGTTGTTACGACCTGCTACCTGTCACCTGTGCTGAAAGAAAAAAATGTTTAATTAATTATATGATTTAGAAGGGAAGGAATTGAGAAACAAGAGGAAAATGCAAAAGGGCCCCCTGGAAAAAGCTGAATTTCAGCATGAAACAAGGCTATATGAGAGATTTCATGTGAAAAATTATACAGATCCCAGACAAAATACCACCACTCACATATTCGGACATTGTTAACTACCTTATGTTTGGACTGAGTGTATACACTTTGCATGAGTTCAAAAGCTTTAAACCATTGGAAGCTCATGAGCAGTTTTGCAGTGGATCGGTGCAAGATCTGCAAATTCACAAGCTGAAGAACTGAAACAGCACAGTTGTACTCACAAAGGTAAGGTGACACTCTTTGTGGCCCAGAATACATTTTTTCTATATAATTTGTTTCAATGGGATCTGCCGTGGCAGTCTTTAATGCAGCAGTAATTGCCCTACCATGTTGATTTCTTTTCACTGTTTATAACCAAACAAAACGGGTAGGAGAATTTGACAGAGTTTGTTTACACGCCTTGGCAGATGGTGCCCATGGCCCAACATGCAATGCAGCATGATGTAACTGTGCATCCTCTGTGGAAAGTAAGTAAAATAACCACTACTCAGTAAACAACCAAGAAGTTACACTAACAAGTTTTCCACATATGCACTTACATTATGTTCTATGCCCTTTTTTGTAACTCTCACTTTCATATTTTAAGGTGTCTGTTACTAACATGCAATCACATAAACTAAATAAACAGCAGTGAGTGCTGCAGGAATAGCTTTGGGAACTTTTATGCCCTGCATTTCACCTCTCAGTGTAAATACAGGCTGCCTTATCCTATTACTGAATGTTCGTGGGGCATTAGGCATGGGATATTTATATTCACAGGTGAAATTATCCATAAAAAAAAGATGCCAGCATGGCAGACCTCTTTGTTGGGTACATTAGGTACACCTTCCAAATACACTAGCTATGCTCTGAATCAATCATTCTTCTTTGTGTTTATTCTTGAGGTTGAAGTGGGCTCTGGTGTAGCTCTTGAGTTTATTATATTGAAAGATTGTTCCCTTATTCTGGCCCTCTCATGTATGCAAATATTAGGAACACAACTTCAGACCTTAATATTAGTGACTAAGACTTAGTTATACTAATTCCTCTCTGATATGGTGAATAAAACTGAAAACCTTTTTAAAGGCATAATTGAAGGCAGACCTTTAATCTTTGATCATAAATGACTTTTAGATATGTTGGTTTTGTTTTAGGTATCAACATTCAACAAGTCTGTGCTTCATGGTGTGTAGTCATGTTTTTTTTGTTTTAAGATTCATTTTTGGGCTTTTTGCCTTCATTTGACAGGACAATGGATGGAGTAGGAAATTGGGAGAGAGTGGGGAATGACATGCAGGACAGGAGCCACAGGTCAGCCTTGAGACCGGGCTGCCAGTTGGAGGACTATAGCTTCCATAACTGGGGCATGGCCAGGACATCAGCGCCCCTGGTTTGAGCAGACACTGGCATGCCTTCAGATTCTGTTTCAAATGTGGCTGTGTTTGATTGTTAGCCATAATGTCATAGCTACCACAAGCTACCTGCGTGTGAAACGATGGTATATGCTCCTGTAGAAGACACAAATTTGTATGATATCAACCTTGTTTTAAGAAAAACAGGATTTGTTCCCGATATCGGGGAAAAGAACTACACACAATCATGTAGTGTCACAACAACATGTCATCACTGTTAGCATGGCAATGTTTCCCGACCCTCGGTGCCAAATGCAAACGACTTGTTTCGCTAGCAAGCTAGCTAGTTAGTTAGCTAACACGAATTTACTAAAAACTTGGTTATGTAGCAGTGAATGTAATTTATATATTCAACAACACAAACCACCAGATCTTACAACCTTGTAATGGCAGTTTAAACATGATAACAACTACAAATGTTACATTTAAGAAGAGATATTATTCACAATGCATTGTGGGATAGGTTGTTCCTTGTCTCCGGAGGGAAATTATGTACAGAGTACCTTTTCCTTTTTTTTCAATGCCCCTTTGGTGCTAAGCAAATGTACTATAGTCACGAGTATAGGGATAGCTGGTTGCCATGGTTCTAGTGGTCAATCTATTCATATAAGAACCTCTATGAGGGGAAATCAACAACACTGAGTGTTTTACGTCAGAGACCTTCGCTTGGTGCCACAGCGTTCCAAACAAAATTCCTCTTTCTTGAATGGGAAGACTGGTTTATGCAAGAAGCCTTATACAACGTGGTCGGTTTCCTTAAAAGAAGTGGAATAAAAAAGCAATGTCAGTAATTTGTGTTCTGACACATTCTGGGCAAGAGCTTCTTTTCAACCCCACAGGCTCGACAACAAGTGCAACTTGCATACTTTGGTTGTCAGGATGTTGCCAGGATCTGGGTTAACACTTTTTTAGAACTTCTTTTAAAAAAAGGAAAAAGATACAGAACACAGTTAAAAGGAAAGCCATCCGAGTGTGGTGACAAAGACTTGCCTGGAAGCTCTGATGCTTTAATACTCAGTTTGTAAGGCTGTCCTTTAAAATGTCATAATGCAGCTGCTTTGTTTTGCCTCCACTTGTGTCCTGCCCTGCAGTGTATCCTTTCAAGTTGTGCAGTCTCCTTATTTTTTTTAACAGAAGCTTCTGGTTTATTTGGGACTTTTATCACTTTTTGTAAAGCAACCGAGCCAATGGTTAGCTGTGAGCTAAAGTCTTACTCAATACAGCTGAGGAGGGTTTGACTAAATAATGGACAACATTGTCAGTATTTATTATAGAAATGTTAGGCTGTGCTAATGTGCATGGAATAAGCTGAAGAGAAACAGAAAAAGATTGAAAGACAGAACGAAGAAAAAAGAAAGCAAAGTTGAGAACAGAAAAGGAAAGGAAGGGAAAGGACAAAAATAAGGAAGTAAATGTCAGGTTTTAAAGTTTAGATGGAAGTTGACAGCTTGAAAAATGGAAGGTTGCGGACAGGTTTTCGTAGGTCTATCAGTCTCAAAAGCTAGAGCTTTTCCTGTGATTTGATTTCAAAAATAGTACTCAGAATTGCTCAGAGAAAGTACCGAAAAGTCATAGTACACGCAGGAGAACCAGAAAACGACTGAAAACTCTGTTTATGAAGTCAAATATTCTGACTTTGAATTGTGCAAACTGAAAATGAAGAAAAACATTTGTGCCCTCACCAAAGAGAAATCAAAGGACAAATAGAAAAGAAGAATTTCAGAAGTTGATAACAAGTGTGGTCGAGCTGAAAAGAAGTAGCATTCATTCATTTTTAGGAATGCTAAGCAGGATTTGAGAAGTAACGTATTGTGGGCGATGGAGAAGCTATTTGTCAAACATGCTCAGTGAGCTTTTTTTTCACTGAAAAACAGATTTTAAAACATCTTTGACCACTTTTAATGTCTATGCCAAGATGTTGATTATCACTATCTATAGTGACACATTCCCACCTGACGATTTTAAAGATGCAGGACGTTGTTATAGTGACTAAAATGATTGTGTAAGTGTGCATTGCAGCACAGTCACCATGGAAAACACCAGGAGCAACACTCAGGAGCGAACCTGGATGACAGACTGATGACAGAGGCTGCCACATAAAAGGTCAGACTGCCCGTCAGTACTATTCCATTCATGCATATTGAAAAGCCACTGGGATAGCAGCAAGAGCAATTTGAGGTTCAGTGCCCAAAAACACTTTGACATGTGCAGGCAGGTGCTAGGAATCAAACACCCAACTTTTTGACTGGACAGTGCATCACTCCTGGTTTCATGCAGACACTACACTTTATGAATGTGGGATTCAGAGTGATTCACTGACGTTCATTTTAGTGAAAATGTTGATGTTCAAAAATACATTTAAAAAATTGCAATCGGAAGTGCACTTGGTTGCAGCCTGCTGATGGGGGAAGATTTGATGTGTTTGTGCCTGTGTGTCTGTCTGGTGATGCAGCCTCTGCAGAGCAGATATTTTATCTTAGTGCATACATTCTTATCTCTGCAACCAAATAACACACATACACATATACACACCTGACTGCCACTGAGTAACAGTCTCCTGTGATTACATTGTGTTGCTCTCCTAGGATTTGCACACACACACACACACACACACACACACACACTAACACACACTGGCAAAAGCCTGACTGTTACCAGGTAATCGCCTCCTGTGATTACATTGCATGTTCCCTCGAGACTTACACACACATGCCGCAACACACTCATGCACACACAAAGTAGTGCCATTTTACCCGGAGGAATAATCTCTGTGGGCTGCTATTTAGAGTGAGTGAGTTTCCTCTAACTGGATTACTGCAGCCACTCCTGCTGCTGTCACAGGGGAGATAGAGCAGCTATAGGGATGGAAAAGCTTTCCAAGTGATGGGGGAACATCCAGATGAGGTGGGGCCGCAGTGGTCAAATCCAGTCTTGATCGTAAATCTCAAATTTGAAAGATCTTATTTTAGATTTGATGGAGTTAGTTCTCCAAGGACATGTCCACAACATTTGACTTTTTTTGCCAAAGGGGAGGGAAAGAAAAAGCTGCCTCGATCACATTTTGTGCTGATTACGGCAGTTATCCGAGAACTTTCTGTACATCTGAGGATGACTTAGCTGCAATACCTACATAGGCTATCCTAAACTCTCAGAAACTCCAAGAAATATTGACTCATCTCCTCAACTCAGAAACTCCAAGAACTCAGCGACTCTATCTCCTCAGAAACTAAACTCTGAGGATTTAGTGACTCATCTCTCCTGTGTTAAAAGCTCTGAACAATGAGAAACTCTTTTCAGTTTTTTCTTGTTAACTTAAAACAGGACCAGCTCTGGCCATTTAAGTGCCCCAGGGGAGATTAGGATTCTTTGTAATCCAATACCATTATATAACCCCACCAACTGTGAGTAACAATTAAGCAGCTATACATGGCCAAGAGTGAGCTGAAATTATACAATGACACAAAATTTCACTCTGCAATAGTAATATATACAATACAATACTTTATTGTCCCCTAGGGGGGAAATTTGTTTTCACAGCTTTGCACGGTTGGTACACATATTGGATTTTCTGTGACAAGTTTAAAATGGCTGTGCCTCAAGGTTCTGTCTTAGGGCCCCTATTATTTAGCCTTTATATGTGTAATGCAAATGTATGCTGACAACACTGATTTATTCACAAATGCAATAACAGCTGAGCTAGTGGGTTAGAAGTTCATGACTGCCATGGAAAGGATCACAGTGCACCTTTTATGTGGCTTGCCTTGAAAAAGTTCCACGTCACTATCGAGCATCTCTTCTGGTGTGGCTCAGTGGATATGGTGTAAAAGTTTGAACGTTTTTTGTACTGAGTGGCATGTCTGTCACTGAAAAAGTGCAGATTTAATGCATCTGTATGGGTTTTTTTCAGGAGCTGAAGAATAGGGTCCAAATGAGCCCATATAGCTGGTGGATTGTGCCTTTTACTGGGGGAGATGGTGCAGAAGGGCATCAGGGCCTGACTTGTTGATTAGGGCATCTTTAGCAGTGAGGTTCTCTCAGATTCTGGTATGCATTGTTTTACCAGCTAATATTAAATATGCCTCCTGAAGTTAAAATAGTGTATCCTGGCATTGTAACACAAGCTCAACATCTTGCATTGGGGTATCTGTCTTGACAGTGATTGTTCTTACTCTTGTCTCTCCACTGGGGTAGGGTCACCCCCCCTACTTGAAGACTTGTTCAAGGGACATGTAGATGCCTGAGGAGCTGCTGCAGAGTGTGCTGTTCAACATTTACTCCAAATTTTCTTGAGTTTGCAATGCCAAGCTTGTATAATGTCTGCCATGAAATGCAAGTTTTCCTGTTTCTTACATTGGAACATCTCTCCATCGCTCTCCTTTGATGAAAATTATCCAAATGGTCTCTGACGACAGAAGAAAGCATAACAAGTTTGTTGTTGCTCTCATTTTTCTTGTTGAGATTAGGCAAGGATTCAGACAGTAGCCTTCTCTGTCTCCTTACCCTCTTGTAGTTAGTCTGTAGACATCATCCCTGAGGAAAACTTGTCTCACTGATTTTGCTGTCTTCTTCTGTTTGCCAGTTTATTGGACTTGCTTTGTTTTTCTAATGGATTTAGAATCAAAACCAAAAGTGTCTTGCAGTAGGTCCTTAATCCATATTGTTTGATCAGTTCCCCTGATGCTAGCTGTGCAAGACAAGACTTTGTTTTGCCTTTGTGTCTTTCAAACTCTTGTATTTGCGTTTCTGTGCGCCTACAACAGTGAAGTGACATTTTAGGTCTCTTCTGACATGGTTGTTGACTCGCTGAACTTAAGGAATTTTTGTGTTTTGACTTCAGAACCGTTCTGATTTGCACACTGCATTTGTACGTTTAGTTTATTTCCACCAGATGATCTCCTCTTTTAATTTGTATTTTCTTTGTGCATCTCTCCTTTATTGTCTCCTTACTTGGTTTAGATGTCTGTAAAACAAAAAAATATTTGATGGGAAAATTTCACATTTATTCCATTCTAGCTTGTGTGGAAAGCTAATCGAGATGTTACAAAAGCATTTCAGCTCCGGCAGTCCGGAGCCTGCCGTAGCAGATACGCAAGGCTTCTATTTTTGCCGGATGTCGGAGCATGACTCATCGATTTGTGTGTTTGTTTATGAGTTTTTAAGGTTTATAAAGAGTTTTCTACTAGATGCATCATATTATTTTGAGCCGTCGTGAGTAAATGTGTAAAATTACCACGGGAATTCCTTTGTCTTGGCACTACAGCTGACCGGCTGTGTTGAGAACGAGCCGTGACGGACAAACAATGCACACGTATCTGGTGGAAGTTCGGATTTAAGCTCAACCTTCTCAGTATGGAAGGCGGACTTTTCAGTAAGGGGTTTCAGTAGACTGAACGCTCATGATCCTTCAGTGGGCATTTTTTTGGGTCCACCTCAGTAGACTGAACATTTCAGCATGAATACTAACTTCCAGGTTTTGTGCATGTTACAGTTACAATGTGTATTGAGGAACATAATGAGATCTGCTGCTGAGTTCACTGAGAACAGGGCAGGATGACCTTGGACTCAGTGAATGGAGGTTTTCCTTCCAAAGAAAATGATTTTGGCAATAACAAAGTCATTAAGTTCTCCACTTTATGATGGATTCATACGATGTTGTATAATCATTACGTCAATGTGGTATCTGGATTGCTGAGCAATGCATCAGGTTATCAGAGGCAGGAAAAACCTAAACTTTGGATTATCAATGTGAGGGACAGATATCATGCTTATGTTAAAACAGGAAGTTTGGATTTGGTTGGAGAAGAGTGTTAATAAGATCTACCAGGGGGAGGAAAATCATATCGATATTTGGGCTGGGCACGTTAACGCGTTATTTTCGCGTTAACTCATTAATTAATTATCGCCGACAATTATTTTATCTCGCATTAACGCAGTTTTTATTATTTATTTTCTTATTGTAAAAGTCTGTTGCTCACTGGCTTTTATTTTGTAAAATTCCATCGTGAGCGAGCCTAGTATGTTGCTGCTGCGCATGTCTGCTGCGGCGCTCACAGGAAAGAGGAAACAATGTTCTCGCTAAATCTGGCGACTTTCCAAACCCCCTTGGCGACTTTTTTTGTCAACAGCTACCAACGACAAATCTAGTGACTTTTTCTGGTGTTATTGGAGACTTTCTTGGTGTAAGAAACTGACGTGAAAGCACGTATTGCTCTGCAGTTACTGTCCTCAACGAGCAGCGGGTGCTGCCGTGAGCAACACCCGCTGCTCTCACAGGCTGTCAGTGTAGCCTCGCGCAGCAGACCCAGCTGCAGTCAGAGAGCAGAGAGGAGACCCACACACACTCTGCGTCCAGACTGCAACGAATGCAATAAGCTTTAGTTTTGTATTTATTTGCTTTGATTACATTGTTTAAGTTGAGAAGTACATTTACAATAAAAGTGCGCTATACACTACTTTTGAATTCATTATTGGATTTTGCGTATAACAATGCGATTAATCGTGATTAATCACAGGAACTCATGCGATTAACGCGATTAAAACTTTTAATCGTTGCCCAGCCCTAATCGATATACAAATGTATTTGAGATAATGCATGTGTCGTGTGTATTATTCAGTTCTGGACTTTGCAGACCTCAGTACTAATTGTTAAACTATTTGTTCAATAAATATCCTTGCAACGGAGAAGGCCGTTTTCCTTGAAGTCATTGAAGATACCACAGAATCAAAGAGGGAAACACAGAAATTTCTCTTTTTGGCTTCAGTCAGAATTTATATTAATGTGCCTTAATCAGCAATATGTTTGTTTGATTTTTCCTCAGATTTTTTCAAGTAATTCTTAAGAAGATTTCTAAGAAGATTCATCAAAGTCTTCTTAAATGACTTAAAGGAAGATTGTGTGACATTTTACAAATAAACACAGCAGAAATTGTAATTATCCTCTGTAAATGTCTCTCTGAGTCATGACTGTCTACAATGAGTGAGAAGCTTGAGTCCCACCAGTTGTACTGTTGTCTGAGCCCTGTTTACATCATGTTTACATGTTTACGGCCTTGTGTAAAAAACAGTTTAGGTCAAGGACTAGAGAAAAGAAGAAAAACACAGCTTACTCACTGCTTATTTGGATGTCACATAAGTGTCTTTAGATCACTGTCATTATGTGTCAATTTACATGCAATATGAAGCTATGAGTTAACCAAAGTGTGCTAACATTAGCCTGCTAACATAACAATGCGGGCCACTGCAGCTCAAGCAAAGGTCAATTTTGTCCACTGCTTGCGGTTAATGGTGCTGAAGTATGGTGCGTTCTAATTGATAACTGACCAGAGGTTTCAGAATAGTGGCGGTGTCGCCAAACAGCAGTATGTTTTGGTTTACTGCTGGTGCTCAAGGGCGACATCTACTGGATCAACAGGTCGCACATTCTTCCTTTAAAAGACCACTCGGGTTCATATGATCATAAAAATACTTATTAAATTAAAAATGTTCAAATTATGAAACAAAATATTGTAATGTTAACCCTATACAATTATTATACAATTGAATCTTCTTAAAAAGTTCACACTAGGATTTAAGAACGGTTGGTTCTCCATAACTGTTCTTGAATGAGGCCCATTGTGATCAAAAATCATCAGGTCACCAGACAGATATTGAACAAAGCCTTTAAAGTAAAATGGTTTTCACATCTGTAAGGAGAATATCAGGACATCCCAGGAAGACACAGTCTTAATGCACATGCTTTTCACTGTGGTGACAACTAGTGGCTATCAGAATATTAATGCATAGGCTGAAATATACACTGAGGGAAGAGAAGCACCTGGTATTGGGAATGAAACTCTGATTAATGATTTAGACTTAGTCAAAAGTGCACTTAGCTATAAATAGGTGTGCAACAATAGCTCAGGTATTAAATGTTAATACTCAGTATAGGTGGAAGCATGAGGCTTAAGTTTGGGCGGCTGGTACAGCAGATTTCAGCTTAAAAAAGGACTTGGCATCATTTGCACAGGATAGAATGGTTCAGGATAAGAAAGCAAAATATGTCTTACACTTGCAGATGTTGGAAATGCAGCAGGGTGGTACAAAGAAAAAACAGTTTTCTACAGCCTGAATATGTGACCATGTGAGGTCTAGATGTTATGACAGCTCTCTGGGTGGAAGTTATAAAAGTTTGGACTCCCACTCTTAGCGTGTGTCACAGGCACAGTGGCAGAAGCAGCGGCAGCAGCAAAATCGGCAAGGCCGCAAGTTCTTTGCTTTGACAAAGCTTTCTCCAGACAGTAGGGAACTTTTATTTGCCAGACGGGAGCTGTAACAGCAGGTTTTTCATTTACCAATGTACCCAAAATAAACTTCTCCTGCCTTTGGAACAGTCTACAACTGGCTCAAAGCGAGACGTCAAGAGAACACGGGGGAGTTCAGGGCACAACAAACAACAATACCTATGACACATTATGAACAAATGTTGGAACTGTGTTGAAATCCAAGTTTTAACAATTAGCACAACACACTGTTAGCAGTACAGCAGGAACAGCAGGGGTGAATTTGAAACTGTCAACATAAAAGAAGCAGCTTCATATAAGCACCTAATGCAATCAGTGATCTTATATTATGCAGGAATTGTGTGCCTCCATTTACAAAATGTAGAACTCTTCACACTTAAGGACACACTTGATCATTTTTCAGGCTGAGATTTTAAACACTTAGATGACTACATTTTTACAACCCCCTTTCCAATATAGATGGGAGATGGATTTGTTTACCACTCTGTCCCATCACTATTTTTAACAACACTGTAAACATCTAGGAGCTGAGAAGTTCATGCAGTGCCTTACACAACTCGTAAAGTTACCTGGCTCATGTTTTGTTTCTTTAGTACTATTGTCAGTTCCTGTTTTATTTCCTACTTACCCTTGTCTCTGTATTTTAGATCCTGCTCCATGTGTTTTACCCAAGCAGCCAACCTCCAGTGTTAAAAAATGGAGCCAATGCAGAAGTGCAAACTCCTGCAGTTTGTTGAGTGTCCGCTTGAGGCTTGCTCCAAGAGCCCTGGAAGTCACATTTACACCTAAGCTAACAAAGCATGTTTTTACAGCAGAAATTAAAATGTTTACAGCCTGGTAGAAAAAATGAAATAGGTCTGATTAGTTATTAGTTATCGTGGGCACACACTGTACAAAGCAGTTCCTTTTTGATTTTATGAAAGATACATGCTATCCATAGTTAGGCGCGTAGCTGACATGATTGAAAGGTGGGTGCAATGTTATAGTTGTTCAGGAGGCTTAAAACCCGCCTCAGCTCCAGCTTTCAGCCTTTCGTTAGGTTGAATTAAAGTTAGGTTGAGACAGCATTTCCAACATGGCGGCGGCTGCCGATGATCCTCCGGAGGCCCCCGCAGTAACAGATCGCTTCAAAATTCAAAACGGTTGTATCATTTTCCAAAAATAATGAAATGTCTTGTCCAGTGCTATTTTCAATGATATGTGGGGTTTCAGTCATTTGAAAATAATCACGAGACACTCCCTTTTTTTCACATTTTTAGACAGTGTACAGTGAATATTATCAAAAGCAAGCTGCAAAAACACACATTGTGCTGGTCAATCACACCAAAGAACGACTCCAACAGCATTCGTTATTTCCTACCCTGCGGAATTCATTTAGTTCAATGCATCTATATACAATACAACAATGGCTCCTTGTCTGAGGTCTCAGGAAGCAGAAACAGCCCGTGTATTCATTCATTCTTACTGGATTTATAACAATATCTGTCTGGAAGGGGTATTAGGACTGTGCGCCTGTGTGTGTGTGTGTGTGTGTGTGTGTGAGGCACATAGAAATACAGAATAAAAGAAAGCAGCAGAGAAATATACGATAGAAATGATAATACCCACAGGGAGAGGAGATGACAGAATGATAAACAGCACAGACGGGTCAATGAATGTGGTCTTCATTGTACATAACAAGCATCTGGATTTGGTATGGTGATCATGATGGTCCCTGTCAGCCCCATTTGGATTTGTTTAGGGCCATACCCTCCATGTGACCCCTTTACAGATTCATTCATGACGGTTTCATTGCCCTTTGCTCCCCTAAAAAACCCTTCTCTTCACTACTTAATGCTTTTCATCACGTACCTTCATCCGTCACTGTCTGCTGTGTACTGTTTACCAGCCTCTTCACTGATAAATCACTCTCTGTCTCAAGTGCAATCTCAGAAATAAAAAGTCTGCTTTAATTTGATGAAGACGGACTGCGTCTAGGCCTTTGATTTCAGGCCTAATAACATGAAGTTTACATTAACAGCAGGCCAAACAGGGCAACAGTTAAAGCTGGCTTACTGTTGAGAGCACAGAACAGAAACAACAGAGATATTATCTCTGATATTATCAGAGATATTTAGCTGTATCCCAATTCAGGATAGCTTCCTTAAAAGGACCCAGTCTTTGCAGACTACTCTGGCCCAAAAGAAGTGAGAAAGTCTGGTCTACAGAAGATTTCACTTTTCATACATACGGAAATCTCCTGAAAAACTCCGGAGATCTGGCTAACCGGAGGTTTTTAGGCTATATGTGAACGCAAACAGCCGCATTTTTCGCGCGATCTTTACCCGGAGTTTCTCCGGCCAGACCCCTAGTATTTTTTCTACAGAAAGTCCGAGTGAGCTGATGTCTGAACGCGGCCGCATATACTCCGAAGATTTCAACTTGAGCCAATAGAAAGAGAATGATGTTTATATACAGTGACTGCCTAAAGTGTCTGCACGCGACCACTACGATCTCCGTGCACGTAATCAAACGGCTGGATTATGTTTTCTGTTCATCAGTATGTTGTTCTCCTCTCTTTTGTGGATGTTGTCATTCCATTGGATTACACAGAGCATTGATATAAAGGCAAATATTCTCATTATAGCGTCGTGTAGCGGACTCTGTTGCTTCGGCTGCTACTTTCATGTTGTTTATTTACGTCACGTCTCACCTCGGGAGATCCCCCGACCCCCCTCCCCTCTGACAGGGAAAGTCCCCCGCTGTGAGGAGCATATATGAACGGCTAGTTTGGGAGAATCTCCGGGGAAGTCCTCCTGTAAATATCTAGATATTATCCGGAGTGCATATGTGAAAATGGCGATACACATCATATTAAAAAAAATCCTGTTTTTACAGCAGAAAGTAACATGTTTACAGCCTGGTACAAAAACATTGTCATCAGGGACACACACTGTACGGGGAGGTGATTTTTTTTTTAATGGCTCTGTTTTGATTTTGAGAACTGTGAAAAAATGAAGGAACTCCCGTTAGATCGGAGGTTATTTCTTTTTTTTTTAACCACATCTCATTACAGATCAAAAACCTGATGAAACCAGTGTGACAACCCTGAGGTTGTCCTGATTGGTGTGTTTAATTAACCTATGTTGCTATGTGACCTGCAGAGTGAGTGGAGAAGGGAGGTCGATAGGTCAATGACAAGCACCTGGCTCACTGACTCCAATGCAGCTAAGGAAGCTGCAGACCCAGAGCTCTTGCTCATTCTCAGATGGACAGCCAGGGAGCACACCAGCTCCTTATTTGCAGATTGTGTTTTTGTTGTCTCACTCATCCATACACACACAACATCACTGATCTTACAGATATGGCATATTTTATTTCCCATGTTGGGAGTGAGAATTGTTAAAATAAAGCACTTAAAACGGTGAAGTTTGTTTGCTCCTTCTGCTTGTTACAAATAGGAGCTAATTTGTAAAACCAGCTAAAGAGAAAAAGTAATATGTCTGACGTCATAAGGTGTATATTAATTTTGACTCGTCAACTGAGCTGTTTGAACGTTTCTTTAAGGGGCACATCAGGGGCTTCTTTTTCGATCACTGTAAGCGGACTGGGCTACACAGATCTATTATTCCATCATGTAATGCCCCATCTAGGGGAGGCCAAAACTCAACATGAACAAAGACCCAAATCCCTCACTTCCCAAGCAGCCATAAAGAACAGTTTCAATCTTTCAATCAGAATGTTGTTTATTTTTATAAAGTAGATAATAAACAAGGATAGTGAATAACTAAGAATAAGGGTGAACTGGTGTCCATACATAAACAAAATGGAGGCTTACCGGTGAAGCGAACTAACCCGATAAATCAAGGAGGACAAAAGACAACCAACTTACCTCCCTAACTAACCACAATATGAGAAAACAAGGTTCAAGTAATAAGCGATTAAACACAAAACAAACTAAGAACAAATTAACAAAGTAAACCTGGCGTGTCTGGTTGGAATGCCAGGAAGATGTGGTTCCCCTTGCGCCGCCACCATTGGTAGGAGCAGGAAATTGATCGGCCAATTCTGCCCTACAAAGGCAAAAGACCGTAACTCGCCAGAGTGTAGAACTTAGAAAAATGACTTTAAAGTCTTTTTGTTGTCCAGCCAAATGAGTTGGATATGTGGCAATTCTTTGTCTTTTTAATCAGGTTATTAATGTACATGAAAATATTGAACTCAAACTTGACCTTTGACCCTTATTTGGAAGTTAAGGTACTCTGCCTTTGCATTGCCTGTACAATAATAAGGGGTCGTGCCAAGGCAAAAGGCAGTAACTTCCATTTGATATCTCCCTTGGTTGCTGATCACTATATAAAATCAGTATATGATAATAATGATAACATATACAGGAAATCTAGTGATCATGGCACAATTAAGATTAATAAAATATAGATATAACTATAATTTAATGTAAATGAGAACTAATTAATGCGTATTTGAAGGTCACAAAGGATCTATTTTATAACCCCATTGTTGTATTGAATTGAAACAAAAGACGAGTTCTCTTCATAATCCTTAAGTAGCAGTTTGCAACTGGTTTTGTAATGCCAAGGTAACTATGCCTATCAGTAAATGTTTTCAGATAAAACATACAGCGCAATAAAGTTGTTGTTGATGATGTTGTGTGTAAGTTTTCTAATAGTTAATAAAAGTCACACAAGAATAAATTCACTTAGACAGAAAGTAAAATGTAAATGTTTTAATGCAAAGTCATCTATAATCTAAAATAATAACTCTCAAAGAGTATTAGTAATGCTTATCTTATCCTCAAATCTAACTAATCTAAAGTCAAGTTTTAAAAAAAGTAGGAAACAGATTACATAGGGAACTGTGGAATTTCATATTATAGCTTTGAAAGGTTTTGAAATTACAGAAATGAACATAAGAAACTTACAAAGACATATTTCCCACAATTCTTCATAACAGATATTAGTTAAATCTAACTCCCATATTACAAATTCAAAAAACCAAGTACATATTAAATTAAACATCCATGCTGACAAAACCAGAAAAAAAGGAACATGTACAAATTAAGTTCAATGTGTTTATCCTTCTTTTTTCTTTCTTTTACTTCTCTTCATCCATGTTGCTCACTGGCAGGGAGCTCCAGAATAGTCTTCTGGTGGGTGGCATGAGGGGACACAGCTTCTTAAGAATTTCACTCTTCTTGGCCTCCTCTATGCCCTTGTCTTGTGGCCTTACGGTGGTGGGTATCTTGAGAAGGAACTTATTCTGCAGGAAATTCAACTCTGTGAAGTCCTCCTCCTCATGAGACATCTTCACATACATCTTCCTTGAACCCCGTCGGAACTGCACAACTCTGAGCTCTGCCAATTTTGGTATGCTCCTCCTTCTGACTGCAGAGTGGCCATCCCTCCAGTCCCTGATGCTGTTGTTTCTGAGCTCCACCACCTCAACCTTTTTAGAATTAGAGTTTCCCACCACAGAGAGGAAGTCTTCGAAATCGTAGACCACCCCGTCCTGGTCTGCTCTTCTGGTCTGTCATTGGACGGTTGGTATCCTAAAGTTGACAAGAAATAATTTTTGCATACCTGCTGTGGGACATGGCCTTCAACTTTGAGCCTGTAGATGAAAGACCTGCCCCGCCGACTTGGTCTTCCATCACCACAGACTTTTGCTGTTGGTACCTGGCTTACACTGTGAAACATGAACGATTGTTTCGCTGTGTAATGCAAGTCCCAATATTTGACCCAGATCTCTCTTCGCCTTTCCTCTGAAAATTTCTCACTGCATTTTCTTCTGCACTTTGGGCCACATGGTTCTCCTATTGGTGGCTTGTGATTGGTCTCAGGGCATGGAGCAATACTGGGCTCTGGTGCAGTAGTTGGAGTAAAGGGCGGCTCTGGTGCAGTCAGTGGTGGAAGGGAGAGGTCTTCTGGGGATGGCGCAAGGCTGGGGTCTGGTGTGACTGGAGGAAGAGTGGGATCTAATGTGACTGGAGGAAGGGTGGGGTCTGGTGCCATGTCTTGTGCAACAGAGGGCTCTGGTATAATAGGTGCAGCAAGGGTAGTTTCTAGGGCAGTCATTGGAAGGGTGAGCTCTAGGGCAAGGGTGGAGTCAGGTGTGCTGGTGATGAGTAGATAATCTGTTCCGTAAAACACATGATCATCAGAAAAACTGGAATCAATATTGTCCAGAATTGTCCACACTGTCTGTTCTATTTCTTCTGCAGGGGGCATTTTGCAAGGAATTTCACAAGAACCTGAAATTAATAAAGCAAATAATAATTACAGACATGCATAGGAAATGTATATTATATTGGCATACATTACGTGACATATAGGTGTATGACTGTCACCATCAATGTTATTTTGTGAATACATATTGAATAATGCAGTGTAGGCTAATACAGTAAATAGCAATTCCCATGAATTAACATGCACCTCATGTTCTTAATGTAAATTATATGTGACTTTTAATTCATGTGAAACTTTTCGATTACAGCTCAGTTCTTTTAGTATTATGATTCATCATAATTGATTGTAAATCATTATTAAAAAAGAATGATTTTTTTAATCAAATCTTACTAAAATTTCATATATAGTTATATTGACACAATAATGGAATTTGATACATGATTTATTTTTCTTTGATTATAAGATTGATACCATTCAATTATGATTAATCATCATGATAATAAATAAAACACTGAGCCGTACTCTAAAATTTGGACATTAATTGAACGTCACAAAACGATATGTTGATAATTGATTGATTGATGATGAATGAGGTTGCTTTTTTCCTGGCAATTCATCTAGTTATTGTTTATTTGAAATGGTTTGTTGGCATTCTGATATGGGAGCAGTTTTGTTAAGGCTAGTTGTTGATCTTTAGCTAGCTTACACTAGCTAGTTGGCCATTCAACAAGTAAATTGTCGATCTATCTAATGTCATAGAAATCTAATTTATGCTATAATTGTTCTAACCTTGATCTTGGTGTCTGCGTTTCAAAGCCATCTCCACCAACATTTTACCACGAGAGCAATCAGCCATGGTTAAAATAACACAACACTCTAATATATGTTCTACACTTTATTGAAGCTGATGTGTGTGACAGAAGTGCTTGATGACAGATAAACAAAGGCATAACACCTTAACTCCACCACGGCAAAACAGTAACTTCACTTCGATCCGCAGTAAAACAAAGGCAGAAGCGTTCTGAAGTTACGGGACTCTGCCTTGGTTTCTTGTGGGCTTTCGGAAGTTAAGGCAATAATGACCTGCTATTTTCTCACAAAATAAACAGAACTGACTCAAGATATTTGTCCACATGATGAAGCACATCTGTAATGTTCCAAAAATGACAAAAACTCATTTTCGAAAAAATTGAAGTTACGGTCTTTTGCCTTTGTAGGGCAGAATTGGCTCCTGGGACTGGCACACCTTTTTACGAGAAGGAAAACAACGCAGCAAGAAACACAGCCTATAATGCACATTACGGCTCACAGTCGTAGCACACCAGCAGTATGTTAAGCAGGTGTGAATCCTGATGTCATGGTGTTATGGATAGATTCCCAAAGAAACTATTGTCACAGGTTTCCTTGTTCGTCAGAAGCTGTTGACTGCTCTCTTCATCTGATGGCTGATTACAATCAGCTGGGCTGGGAGGATACTTAGGGAGGTGGAGGTTTCTTTGCTATACCTTTTTTCTTTCGGCCATTTTGTGACTCCGTCCATTACCCTCCTCTGTTCTTTGACTCCTACTGATTTGTTGTTTTGGACTCCAATATGTATGTGTGTCTATCATTTTGATAGAATTAGTGGGTTTGAAGGGCTATGTTCTACTTCCACCTTAAAGAACCCAAGGCCCACTTATGTAATTTATAACTTTTGTAAAAAGTGCAGTGTTGTCAGATTTTCTTTACTAGGGGGAACCTAATGGGGGGAAAGGGCTGACAATGTAAGATTTTTTTTAATTTTCATTATTCTTTCATTATACTTTTTAAAATGATTTTGTGGTGTGAAGCCTTTTCTGTCTTCTTTCCTTGATGGGTTCCCATCTCCTGCTCGCCCTGTCTATCCCGGCCTCTCTTGACGTGTGAGTGTAACCTTTTTTGTTGTTGTTGCTCTGTCAGCTTTTAGCCCCTTCTCCCCTCAATCTCTTGTCAGTATATTTGGGGACATACTGTCTGTAGCGGAGTGAACCCTCTTAGCTTTCTGCCACTAAACATTACTGCAGTTAGTGACAGATCGAAAGAGCTACAGACACATACACACACATACATACACACAAAATGTGGTACTCGAGGTGAAAACAGAAAATAATGCACTGTTACTGCAACATGCAGGTGGTATAAAAACTATCAACATGCGTAGGGAGGAGGTTACTAACTCCTCTTTTTATATAAGACTTATTAAAGCTGCAGATAGCATTGATTGACTGTATTTTATTTATGCGTCATGCACCCAAAGTACACAACTCTCATGACTGTATAAGTGGTTTTAACGATACATTACATTACATTACAAAGTCCCATGCTCCTTTAACAGCTGCAGTCAACCTAATATTACATAAAGGAAGAATGTGCCACTTTTTGATCCAGTAGATGTCGCCGTTGAGCACCAGCATTAAACCAAAACAAACGTTTTTTTGGTGACACCTCCACTATTCTGAAGCCTCCACTCTCCTCCAGCAGCAACTTCTTTTCTCTAGTCCTTGACTTAAACAGCTTCATGCGCAAGGCCGTCCCGTCTATTCAAACATGATGTAAACACTCTCACAACGATGCAGTCAGCTAGGCTCATGCTTCTCATTCATTGTAGAGTCATGACTCAGAGAGACATTTACAGAGGATATACGGTACTTGATTTCCGACATATTTATTTGTAAAATGTCTCACATTGTTCCTCTAAATAGTGTATTCTCCCTTATCTCCCAGCAGGATTTGCAGATAAAATCTGCCACATGAAAGGTTCCTCTTCTAAAACACAACTCTAGTTGTTCATAATCATCTAACCAGAAGAAATCAACGATAATGGAAGACATATTAAGTACATCCCTAATGTTATCATAGAGGGGACAGTAAAACAGAAAATGAACCTCATTTTTCAATCGCACAACAAACCAACTCAATTTTCCTCTGGAGTGAAAATTAATTCTTATATAAATAAGAGATCAGTTGGCTGCAAAAAACTCTTCAGTGACAACCCCACAGTGATTTATGACACAACCTCTCAGCTCCTCTCAGCTCCATGGGGTTTTGTTGCATCTTTACATTCATTGATTTTGTGTCAGTCCCACAAAATTGAACTGATGTGGTTCAGTCTGGACACATCCATCAACCCTATTTATAAATCTCTGAAATCGTTCCATTCATCATATATTACATAAATTATCAATATTCACTGAAACATATTCTCAAAAGGATTTAAGAATGAGAAAAGAGTGACCTTTTTTCCACTTAACATATGGTCAGACTTCTTCACTGCCCACATTTTAAAATAAGGATGTTGCTTCTGACCTCTTGGTACTTTTCATCATGCAAAATATTAACATCTGTTGATGAAAATGCTGTTTGGATGCACTGAAAAACCTTCTAAACTATCCTCAGAGGTCATCCATCCATTATCAGGGGTCGGCTGCAGTCGAATGTAGTATTGTGCAATACTTCTCCAGCAGCCTTGCCTTGGCGTGTGGGTGAGAGGGAACATTCTCTACAGCTGGAATAAATAAAGGATAACAGAAGAGAAAAGAGACGAGGTGCAGAAAGCAGGAAAAGAAGATGAAGCTCCAGAGGAAGATTGAACTTTATTGTGCTCGGCACCAAGGTCACTCCTGAAAACATGTATTTGTGCTTCTGTCACGACTCATCGACCTAAAATCGTCTCCTGATCAAAAAGCACACCAACTGAGATGAGACCGAGACCTTAAAAAAGAGGTCTCGAGACGGTTCTTGGAACCGATTTTGATTTTGAGTACTACAACACTCGAACAAAGTATGAGCTAAAGTAATGGAGGCAAACACAAGCTCCTAAAAGAGACACTCATAAAAGAAGTCAACCCATTTTTTAGTTAACTGCTTTTGACTTAATGACATTGATCAAAGAATCACTGAAATTTAGAAAAGACACTCACCATCCAAAGAGTGCGCAGTAGAACAACTCAACAACACACACACACACACACAGCTGGATAGCCCACTTACACTGGTTGTCTCCCCTCTTCTGCTCTTAGACTCCTGATTGGTGAGATGCTCCGGGGGGCCCCAAAAATCAACTGCACCACCAATGGTGCAAGCAGTGCCTGAAGAACACACAGAACAGAGATAAAGAAAAATTGAATCTTTTTCAATGTATTAACGTGCCTCATTGTATCCCTCAATTGCCTTGTTTCTTCACTTTTTATTTTAGAGTCCTGTCAGTGAGGAATAAGCGAGAGACACGAGGGACAGAGGACGTGGTTTGAGCTCCTCAAGATGCCTCCTTCTTCCTCAATCCTTGTCTCCTCCAGATGCAATGAAGAAAATTCATCATAGTGAAGGAGAAACAATTGGTGGATCAGTCAAGGAGAAGGGACACAAGATTGTGCAAACTAGCATTATGAGAAGCCCTCCCTTCCCCACCCCATAAGTCAGTCATTTGTAGGACTGATCTCCATTCTCATTTAGGTTCTTATTTCTTTCGAGTAGTTTTGACCAAACCTGATGAGTCATGAGTTTGTCTCCCTGAGTGGGCAGCGCTGTCTCTCATCCCCCACAGGGTGGCAGAGCTAGCAGTTGGATATGTAGGGATCTCACATTAAAAAAAAAAACATGTATGAAAGTGGAGGTTTGGCCAAAACATAGTGTGTTTTGGTCTGAGATACTGATTCCAAAGCATGACATCTTCTGGACGTCTGCTCTCAATGTCGCATTATATACCGCAAACATTTTTTTATATGTATTCATGCATCAGTGTGACGAGGGTCTGAGTGTAAATATAAGTCTGCTCCATTCTTTTTATACCACTGTCAAAAATAGTCTCATGGTTTTAGCCCATCCTCCATGAAGATGAGTCAAAGTCTGACCATCTCTGTCCATTCACATCAAGTGACAAAAAAAACAACATTTTCACTGCATTATAAATAAGAACGATTCTTTTTGGGAAATCAAATAAAAACTAGTCCCTTTCCTTCGTGCTCCCTGAAAACTCTTCTCATAAAAGGCAAACCACTGGTGAGCTGTGCGTGCCTGCATGTGCGCTCTACTAATGACTGAAAGATTAGATAAATCAATCATGGTAATTATTGGCAGTTACTTTTGGAAAAGGTCCGGGGTGAGGTCAAGGATCGTTTTAACAGAATAATGATGGCGTGACTCTGTATTTGCCTGTGTGCATGCGAGCATGCGCTTGAAAGAGAGAGAGACTATTTTTACTTTATCTTTGTGAAAGCTGACATCTGCAAGGCAGCAACACACACATACACTCTAAAGATCCCGTGATAGTTGTTTGTGTTATTAGTGAGACAACCAACCACTGAAACTATTCATGTTACGATGAGTTCACTGGTGTTGTAAATATGTTACCATGACCACCATTTTACAAGTACGTGAAGACAGGAATGCATACAAAACTGTGTACATATCCTGTTCAAAAACATCAGTAAAATCAAAGCCATCTCACACAGAGAAGGCGGTGAAGACTGTTATTCCAACGTTTTAGATATGAGCGGATGTGGCTAAGTTGGTTGAGTCGCTCGTCTCTCAACCTGGAAGGTCGGAGGTTTTAACCTCAGCTCCTGCAGCCAACCACCTGCTTGAGCAGAAAGGAAGCTTGAAAAGAATAATCACTGGGTTAGTTTAACACCTGTTACCATGGTAATGGCGTTGCATGTGGCTCAGTGGTAGAGTTGACTGGAAGGTGTGCTCCTTGGGGAACACTTAACCCCAAGTTGCTCATGCTGCTTCATCAGTGGCGTATGCATGTGTTTGAATGGGATTAGTTTACTGATGGTCACTTTACATAGCGGCCTCTACCGTCAGTGTGTAAAAGGGTGTAAATGGGTAGGTGTGATCTGTGGTGTAAAAAGTGCTTTGAGTAGTCAGAAGACTGAAATTTGAAACTGATTTCAGCACTGTGTATGCTGGCCTCAGACCTTTCTGTGTGGAGTTTGCAGTTCTCCCTGTGCTTGTACAATTTCCCTCTGTTTACTCTGGCTTCCTCCAATGGTCTCAAGTCTCTGAAACTCATCTGGAGGTGTGATAGTAACTGGTCGTTTGTCTCCATACTGAGTGTCAGCCTTGATTGACTGACAGCCTGTCCAGGAGATACCCTGCCGCTTGCCCAGTGACAGAAAGGATCTGCTCAAACCCTACTGCTGACCCTTGGGATAAGCAGAATAGACAAATGGATAGAGAGAGGAAGTTTGGATGCATTTGATATCTGCTCTATTTATGTTTAAAATGCAGAGTAAGACAAAAGTCGTGTAAAGTGAAACTCAGTGTGACAGCAATGCTTAAGTGTTGGGGAAAGTTTAACATGACTCAGAAAGAAACCTTGGTTTGGTCATTTGAATCAGGTGTTGGGCCACGCAGGCTTAGGACAGTCAAACCATGGACTTGGGCCACAAAGATCACAGATCACAAAGAGGCCTAAAAGGACTCTTTATCCCTGAATCCCCTGCGGTACTTCACACCTACGTGTGACGTAAAGGGGGGACCGGAACCTGAGGGAGACCCCACAGGAAGTTGGCCAGGTGACAAAACTCTGAGACTCCCCTCGTTCTACCTCTTTCCACGCGCCGACTTGAAGTGCTAGGAAACCCAAGCTCACCTCCTGTTTCCTGCAACAATCTTCCTTTGTTTTAAGTTTTGGCGCGCAGGTAATCTGTGGCCGGCATTGTTCCAAATTCCGAGCTCGGATTGTCCAGTGAACGCATCTCAGTTTCTCAGAGAGTGTCAGACTATAACAGATTATCAGAAAGATAACGGTCTTATTCCGTCCTGCAACGAAAGGACATCAATGGACATCTTTCCCCTCGACGGAGAACCAACGAAGCCGCTCTTGCCGTAAGGGACCCTCACCGCCATCAGACGCCTCTGCACCAGGACAGACAGAAGATCTGTTTTATCACCGGACTCCCTTTTCCTTCACCAATCGCGGGCAAAGCAATTCACAAGTGAGGCTTAATTAGGTCTGGGCAGAATTAGCTTTAGAGAGTGTTTTTAACAATTGTTTGATTGAAGCAGAAACTGTAATTTTTATCTTTGTTGGACCGCTGCGTCGTGAGTTTTACCTGTTTAAAACTCTTGTTGTTCCCGTTTTGGACCGCTGCGTCCTATATGTGTTTAGCGTAACAGTGTTATAACCGGGTATTATTCTTCTGATCAGAAAGGCCAGTGTAAACCGTATTAACTTGAATTCGGCCATTGGTTTGTTTCTGTGAATGAAGGGAATTACTCTGAGTTGTGGTGCGGGATTCGGACTGTGATCCGGCCTCTTCAGACACGCATTTCTACGCTCCTCTTCTATCTTTTTTTTCTTCCCCTTTGACTAACACACACAGAGATCTGTACACTCGCGGCCATCCAGACGCCTCAGAGACACAGATTGTGTAGGGCCGAACTCGGTCTCTTTTAGACATTAAGGCCACATTAGGTCTTTGTTAGGTGTGTGCCATCGGAAGGGCGACCACGTGGGACGAAGCAATCTCCCCCTTTTCTCCCCCCCCCCCTTCCCTCTCTCACACACACACACACACACACACACACACACACACATTCACACACACACACACACACACACACACACACACACACACATTCACACACACACACACACACACACACACATTCACACACACACACACACACACACACACACACACACACACACACTCACACACACACACACACACACACACACACACACACACACTCACACACACACACACACACACACACACACACACATTCACACACACACACACACACACACACACACACAAATTCACACCCCTTTCACAAGCCTTGCTTGATAATGTTTGTTGCTTAGATTAGTTTATAATAGTTATTTGTTTGATTAAGTTCATTGATTTTTATTGATGTTGCTTTGTTTAAATAAATTCTGTTATAATTTAAGAGAGCAGTTGTTTGTGATTACTGGTGTATTTGCATTGTGATATAAGCTGGGTGCGAAAGCTTTGTGTACGGATTCACGCCTTCAATTTATTAAATATAGTTATTAATTATTAATAATATTAGTAATTAAATAACTCATTTGAGACTGATTTGAGTGATATTTTGGTTATATTTCCCTGAGTACAGGTTGGTGCCCCAAAATGAGATTAAACATAGTTTAATGATATTTTATTTCTATTATTAATAATTAGAAATAATTATTAAAGAATATAACCAAAGTTGACTTGATACAACCCCAACACAGGTTATTTGGTCGCTGCTATTGGCCTTAAACATTATATTAAGCACTCACTCTTCACCCCCTTTCCTTTACATGCAGGTTTGATCAAGGTTCCCGAATAGAGGAGGTATAGTCAACAGTTAAAAGGATGTGTATTTGGTTGTGTTCCCATTGTTTCATAACAAAACTGAAAAGTAGTATTAGTTCACAGTAGTTGTTTTTGGGGGTTACACTCAACACTTTCTTTCTTATTTCTCAAGATAAACTTTTCTCAGCCCATGACGCTCGTTCTCAGGGAAGACAAGAATGCTCTGTGGACTGTCGCTCTGCCAGGTTCCTGCTATGCTTGCTGACTCTGAGTGTGATTTACATAACAAGTCGAGGCTTGAAATGTGTAATGCTTCGTGTGGACTAAAGGCTTGGACTCTCAGGGGTTTCCACATTTATATTCGCACATGTTTTTATCACATGTACTCTACAAATGGCGGACTGCAGTCTGCATCCAGAACCCAGGTGCCCCCCTATCTGGACCTAGGTTTATTTTGGTGAGTGCTTTTATTTTAAACACTGCAGCCTTAGGATAGTGATTCGTGGTATAATATTTGGGCCAGAAAGGTCACAAGCCTGAGTTGAAGCGTGTTTGGGCAGGGTACGAATGGCCAGTGTGACCGCGCCCTCAGAAACACAGATGCAGAGAAACTCAGTGGGTTTAGGCAAAAACTAGCCATGGTGTACTCTAACATTAGAAAAGAAGACAGTGACAGAAGAGTATTTCAACATTTAAACTAACTTACTAATAGTTTCTGCAGAGTGACAGGCCTACAACTCCCAGCTGGAAAGAGATTTTATATCATTAGGCACAAGTTTAAGTGTCGTTGAGAAGGTTTCCAACATAATCAAAGAAATCAAGATTGATCATCCTGTCAAACAGAGCGGCCACTAGATGTTATCCTAGATTTTGGAGTTTTAGTTGATTATTATTTCATTATCTGCAGAACAACATCTGAAAGGTAGAGTGAGCTCATACAGATAAGCGAGAGTTTGCCATTACGCACAGAGGTGGAGAGATATGAAACCGAAACTTCAACCTGATGTAAATCAGATTAGCACAGAATAGAGGGATCCACTCTGCAGACTGTAATCTCTGTTAACAGACTGATGTTGTCCAAACAGCTCCAACGTGCAGTAAGTGCGCCCTGATGTCCACCTGTCCGCTCGTCACCCTCACCGCTCTAATTATTATGAACTATAAACTGGTCTGTGAGGTTTGCTGTCTGTCTCAAGTGTAAAATGTTCTGAAATCGGTATGAGCTGCTGTTAATACTAAGTATTACTAAAAGACCTAAGTGTTTATAATCCATTCAATTCATTTATTAAATATGAATTTGCGCAGCACATAGAATGACCTTATCATATAGAATGACATTTCTCAACTGAAAACAGTCAACATTAAACGCAAGAGCGCGACGGAGACAGATGCATGTCGTGATTCTACGCACTTCTCTCCAGTTGATTTTGAGCCATTGTGAAAGCTCCAGGGTGCCAGAGGCTCTGAGCATTTTTCATGTATTCCGAGACTTTTTTGTCTCCTCCTGCCGCGCCGGAACAGCTCTCTCTCTCTCTGTGCTCCGGGACCTCAGGGTTTACAAATTAGCACTGTTATTATCATGATATTATAATGTCCCCTCTGCTTTATATTAAACATGATAATATGATTGAATTAAACTTTCTTCATTTGATTTTACAATAAGTTGTTGACTACATACATTTATACAACTAGGCTCCTTCAAAATATTATAAGTTAGACATAATGATTTTACAGACCTTCAACTTGAGGAACATTTCTAGCACGGGACTCTGTTGAATTCTAATTGAATATCCCTGCCTTAGAAGAACCTCCAGTCAAGCTACATTTTGTCAGTCAACTGAATACCCTTTAGGTTTTAACTGCATCATAACTTTTCAAAACTACACACAGGTGTCATCAACCTGCAGAACACCCTGTCTGATCTGGAACTGCTTTCAAATTCCCCCAAAATTAAAACTCATCACAGGAAAACACAGTTTCTAACCCTCTCTGAAACTCTTGATGGTTTTTACATCCTACTTTGATAATTAAAGATTTTCAGGAATATGTCAAATCAAGAGCCAAAAATGGACTGTCTTCCAAAGAAATTCCATTTCTGGGCTCCTGTTTTCTACAAGGAAACATAAAAATGTTACATTTTTCCTGACCTGACTCATGATAGAATTTTTAGGTTTTGCCTCAGCATTCACCTCGTCTTAACTCAACCTCTTGAATCACTCAGCCCTGAGGTATGTCTGTAATTGTAGCTCGAGGAACCAGCATCGTACCTTCTAATAGGTAGTCACCCCTCACTTTGCATAAACTACAGCCATGCTACATTTTTTTATTTCCCTCGGGATCAATAAAGTATCTATCTATCTATCTATCTATTTGAATCTCTTAGATTATATAAGGTTAATATCTGGCTTCTACTTAACGTTTCTATTATTCAAACCTTAGTTGTCAAAACAAACCAACTTCCATTTTCTTGGAAAGATCTGTGCGCTAGGGTAGTACTTTAAATCGGTCTCAAGACTGATCTCGAGACTACTTTATTAAGGTCACGATCAAGACCACCACTGACAGGCTATTTTCACATGTCATTACTTTGATTAGAAGGAAAAAGCCCATTTCTTAAAGAACGATCAACTTTAAATCAGTCTTAAATAGATTTTGATCCCCCAGTTATGGCCTCAGCCAAGTGAGTGACATGCTCACTGCACACAAGATGATGATGTATTTTAGTCACAATTATGGTCTTGGTCTTGTCTCGGTCTTGACTCAGTCTCAATCCCTAAATGTCTTGGTCTTGTCTCAGTCTCGGAGCACTCCGGTCTCAGGTATGTCATGGTCTTAATTAATGTTAAACTTGACACTTGGATGTTTTGACATTAAGTCTAAGTTAGATTACCTTAAACTGCAGTTAAAAGATGTCCAGTCGATGTTACACTGCTGCACCACTCTCTCAGACTAAAACAAAGCTTCTTTGGCCAAACCTCCACTGTCCCTCAGCACACTGCCTCCCCTCCTCCCCCACCCATAAGTCAATTTTTGGCCGAACAAACTCTTCTCTCTGGTTAGTAAATTATGTTGGTTCACCTTTGGTTGTTCTCTTTTGATAAAACTGCCATTTTCATCATTACTGAGCCATATATTCAGCTAGGAAATATTTGATATCTGTTGTGTTTCAATAGTTGCATAGCATACCTTTAATTCAGTACCTCGTTAAAGGTTAACAACTTACTGTTATGTTAATGCTCATGTCTGAATTGTACGTCTGCACTGCTAGACATTCACAAGTGCAGCAGCAAGAAGTTTATAAAGTGTGGAAAGACTGGCAGCGAGAAAGCACGCTATAAAAAGTAGTAAATTGTAAAGTAAATTGGAGTTGCAGCTTTTGCAGAATTAAAAATCAAACACTCATAAGGTAGACAGTGGCTCCAGTAACAACTTTGGAGAGAACTTTGGATGTATGATGCATAGACAGACTTTGCTCTTTCACATGCAAACAGGAATATGAAGGGGTTATTCCATAAAAAAGTCAAACACCTTCAGAACAGTGTCTGATTTAGAATCAGGTCAATTGTCAGATTACTGCTGTCCATGAGAGCAGCTCAAGAAGGTCTTCCGCGATCTTCTATAATCCACAATGATCTTTTTTTGTTTTAGTGGTGTTCAGAAGTAGATTATTATTTTCTGAACACCACTCAAACCATGTCAATGTGTCAGAAGAGGACCATCTCCTTCTGTGTGCTACACTTTGAAAGAACAAGTCTGGACAACGCTCAGACCTTACTCTACAGACGATGGGCTCGTGTGAAATCAGCGTCATGTCCGTACAATTCAGCAGATGTGCTGGTGCAAGCAGGCAGAGTGTCTGTCGTGTTCTTTTGACCTTTTGCCCATGGCTCTGCAAATGGCTTGGTGCTCAGATTTTGAAAAAGAAAAAAAGAATGGCACTAACATTGTGTTAACCTGAGCAGGGCAGCTGTCAAATATATGAAAGCTCTGGCGCTAACGACACCTGATCGCCTGAGGTTGGGAGAAACCAAACACAATGAATTAGCATGTTAGTTGTGGCACTTGTGTGCAGGTCCGGGTGCAGTTTGGCTGCAGATAGAAATTCAGGTCATATTATCTTAGCTAAATGTGGTCCTTAATTTACACATGCTAAGCTACTGAAGTTGCTGCATTGCAGTTAAACATAGCTGGAAAGCTGCTGCTGCTGCTGGCTGGTGCTGGGGTTGGAGCTCATGGGGGTCATCAAGCTTTGAGGTCTCACTGGGAAAAGAAAATCCATTTCTAATCGCAGGACCGTACGACCTAATAACGCTCCAGGCCCTCTGTGGGTGGTGAGCTGTCTCCCCTCTTGTGGCACTGAGGCAAATCTATTTCCCCTTCACTGAGCCAGTGGGTCCCTCTACTCCAGAGGGGAGCCCAGCACTGCTGTGTATTATAGTGTGCCTGCTGTGTGCGCTGGGGTTTTTATAAAGAGGGTGAGTGGTCATGCTTACTATACGTGTCTCTCATTACCTGAGGGTACGAAGCATGTCGGTTTAGGTTTGACAAAAACACATGAAAACCGTTTGAATGTTCAGAAACTTATTGGACAGAGCTGATTATGCACACATGGCAAATATCATGTTTTCTTCAAAGAATAATTCAATTCATAGGATTGTCATTTTGAACTTTTTACGGTTGGGTAGAGTTTAAGGCAAATTTGTATGAAAGCACTGCATTAGAAAAACGGTTTCATAGAATATTCTGGTACATCAAGGGTAATATTTTGGTTCAATTACGTATATGCCATCTAACACGTCATACCAGGTAGTGAAACGTCATGTAACAACATGAACCATGTTGGATTAAAACCATGGCAGATCAGATTCATCCCTTTAAGCTTTGACTTCCAGTTATAATCACAGTTGCTGTCGTTTTATGGTAAGATGTCGTCCTAGATTGGTAGAGAGGGCGGAATACAGCATGCTGATTTCCATCAACTGTAATCTGAAGGTCAGCTCGTCAACTCAGGAGAATTCAATCATCTGACACACTACATACTTTGTGCATAGAAACGCTGCACACACACACACTCACACACACATACGGATAGCCTCTCTATACATATATTCATCCTCTCTCTCTCTCTCTCTCTCTCCTTGCTGTACCAGTGTAGTGAATATGAATGAAGCCCAAGCAGAACAGTGCCTTGCATATCAATGTGTTCTTAATAAATTATGAACCAGATGTAGAGAGAAGGAAGGAGAAAAAGGCCCTTGTTTCCTGCTGTGTGGCCGAGAATTCACTCCAGAATAAAGAAATATATGTAAAGAGAGAAATAGAAAGGGAATGCACTTTTCCAAAAGCAAATCTCTTCCAAAAAAAATACATTTTCAGCATTAATGTGAACTATTTCAGGAACCTCGCCTGTTTTTTTTTTTTTTCTTTATTTTCCCTGACTGCACAATTTTGAATCCACATTTGTCCTTGGTTTCCTAATTGACTTTAAATATGGTTGCTAGGCGATTGCTTGAACAGAATCTTTATTTACTTTATTACAAAAAGTCAAACAGTAATAGCATGCTGAAGTTTTATATTTGAGCGGATTACATAATGGCTGGGTGTTGCTAAGACTGTTATTTACCCTCATTCCTCTTCCATATGAACTGCTCTTGTTTGCTGATGTTAACATGATGGCAAATCACAAACCCTGGGCTAAACTGTAACATGGCTGTGGGTCCAGTTGTTGACTGTTGGAACCATTTAATGATTTCTCTAAGACTGAACACTTATCCAGAGAACGTTACCTTGAAAATGTAAAAACTGCTCAAAGAGTTTCAGATAGCGTTGAAGGGTTTCAACACAGATTGAGTTTACGCCTGCATGTGATTGGGATAAGTTAATTCTGATGGACACTTTACATAGCAGCCTGTGGCATCATTGTGTGAATGTGGTGTGAAGGGGTGAATGTGACATGCCATGTACAAAGCGTTATCAGTAGTTGTTAGACTAGTACAGCTCACAAATTGGAACCAATGTCACAATGAGTTGTGATTGAAATAGCAACTTCTCCAGGTTATTTGGAATAAAAGATGTGCAATATTTTGATGTTCTGTAAAACTTAGTTTTTTAAAGTAAATTATTGGAAGTGCATTTAAAGGAAGAACATGCGACTTGTTGATCCAGTAGATCACCCCCCCCCCCCCCCCCCCCCGACACTTGCAGAGTTTAGCACAAGTGGCAGACAAAAAAAGTCCTCGGCTTGAGCTGTAGATGCCTGTGGCCTGCATTGTTGTGTTTGCAGGCTAATGTTAGCAGACTTTAGTTAGCGCACAGAATGTAAATCTGTGTGATCTAAAAACGCTTACGTGACATCCAAATCACCAGTGAGTGTGTTATTCTTCTTTGCTTTAGTCCTTGACACAAACAGCTCTTATACACAAGGACAGTTGCCGGCTGTCCTGTCCATGTAAACATGATGTAAACACGGCTCTGACAACAACAGAGCTGGCGGGACTCAGGCTTCTCATTGCAGACAGTAATGAGTCAGAGTGACATTAACATAGAATCTAGTTGATTTCAGCTCTAGATGTTGCACATTGTTCCTTTAAACACCAGTGCAATTAAGACTATGGGCCAGACCACAAATAAAAGCAAACATGTTCACATTTTAAATGTTTTATTACAGACCAAATGAACCAAATACCAACAGTAAACTGATGATGATCCTAAAGTGGTTTAAGTTTTCCTAATAGCTGTATTTATGATAAAATGCCAATAGATATCCCTCCATTCATTAGACTTTTTCGAATAAATCACATTCTCCTCTAAGGAGAACCCCCCGTCATTCATATTAATACTGGAAGCCTAATGGGGGCTTTGGTGGCTCAATGGTGCTGTTTAGAATAACAAATGAGAGGTTTCAGATGGATTATGATATAACAAATAAGCTGCTCTGTCAACGGTGACACGTTCCCTTTGATTCTGTTATTGCCATCATACCATCGTATTAGACCAGACACCTCACGTTATAGAAAGAAAACCGCTTTGTCCTCTGAAATGTGTGTTTTTTTTAAGTGTCAGCGAGCATTAAGGGTGAAGATGCATCCAACTGTTAACTGATGTGTCTGTTCCCGGCCGCTGTCAAAACATGCCAGGGTGACATGGCAACTTCTGTCAAAAACAATCTGCTGCTTCATGTTTCTAAGGTGATTATAAATCAAAGACAAAGTGCTTAAATCCATCTTCATGCAATCATAGTATGTATGCGAGAACAAGAGTGTGCAGCTGTGTTAAATACTTGATTCTCATTGGCTAATTTAGCATACAGTATTAATGTCGTTTTTACTAGTGATGGGATTTACGGCTCTTCGAAGGGAGCCGGATCTTGTGGCTTCATTCCTTTTAAATAGCCGTTAAAAGAAAACTGCTCCGTGTTGTTTTTTTTTGTGTTTTTTCATTGCTGCTGTTCTGATTAGATGCAGAGGGTGAGGGGTCGTGCTCAGCCAAGAGGCTAGATAGCAGACACGAGGAAGAAGCGCGATAGGAAAAAAAAAAAGGAGGAAGCACTCCTGGCTGCATTTTCCAGAAGAAAAACCCTCTCTTGTAATGTGCAGATATGTGCCTGTGTTATAATCATATTTCAGATACATTAAACAGAACAAAATGGTTTTACTTCTCTGATTCACTCAGGTTATGTGTTGTTACTAACGTCGCTCCCTCTCTACATTCACCCTGTAGCTCCCTCGACTACCACGCCCTCTCGCTCGAGATGTGCAGGAGAGAGATAGTCCTGAACCACGACACAGAGCTGCTCTCATCACTGACTGACTCTCTCTGCTCATGGGAAGGGGAGTGAATGGGTGGGTTAGGGCGGATGAAGATAGAGCAGATCATGACAGTGAAATAAAAAGAACAGTTCCCAAGCGTGACTTGGATCCCTCCTTTATTCCTAGAGAGCCGTTCGCTAGAATCGGACCAATCGGGAACGTCACAACACTACTCCTATATAAGGTGTAATCTACCAGGCCGTGATAATAAAGGCATTTGAATCATTTAAAGATGAAAATGAGGAAGGTGGAGCATCTTGTGAAGTTACACATTAGTTAAGGTTTCACAAATAAGGAAATACTTCATCGTTTGTAACATCAGCATCACTTAAGTATCCGACACCCTGAACAGATACTGCAACAAACTGGGACAGAGGAAATGACTTTGAGGGTTTCCCTTTCATCTTTTCCGCTCAGCTGCTCTTCTGATACAACCTTTCAGAATAACACATTTAACCTGAGGCTGATCCGAAAAGATTTACAAATTTAATATTGTAAAATAACAACTTTATTCTGTTACAAGTACGACTTTAATCTCAAATTTTTGGATTTGTTCCCCCTGTAATGTGGCCCTAATGCTCTGTCCTATGATACAGACCGAGACAGTTTTATCATAAGACCAGCCAGGTTCGACGTTTTCTTCCATATTGTGACAGCCACACAGTCTCACCTGCCGTTTCACTGAATCCAGAGCAGCTTGACATGAGAGCTGCCAGTGGCTCCTTTTGTTGTTTGTAGGTCAGCGTTTCACTGGCTCCCCGTCCCCTGCTACAAGCTGAACATGATCCAAAAACAGGAAACCACTAAGCTTTGATTAATTCATTAAATTGTCATAAGATTGTGTTTTGCAAAGCCACAACCAAGGCAGCGCAGGTTTCCACACGTTCACACCCACGCTACAACCACACATGCGTAAACTAAGACCTAGGCCTTCATTAACACGCATGCATGTTCAGAGAAGCGTGTTTCAAATGCATGCAGACAAATCATTTGATCTGGCAGGCTGCTGTTTAACTGATACTTATCCTTTTACAGTGGAAAGAGATCCAAAGAGGAACTACACTGATCACCAGGGCTTCTTATAGCTGCATGTGATACTGTTTGTGAGTCTGTTTGTGTGCGCTTGTGAATAATTTGGAGGCCGATTCATTTATTTCCTTATCTTGTGCCTTTGTATCCACACCTCTCCCTGCTGTGTGTGTTTGTGTGTGTGTGTGTGTGTGTAGCTGCCCCTCTCCCTCCTCCTCCCCCCCTGGCCCTGTGTGCAGACGTCAATCTCATTAAGAAACCTCTGAACTTTCGAGAATGTCACGGCCCTGTTACCTGAAGCCACTGAGGGCACACGCTTTGAAGGTTTACTTTCTGCAGCTGCCTGCTGCTTCATTTCTGTAAGGAGTGTGTTTTCACATTTGCACGATCTGATTTATTCATTCCCACCTTCTTGGGTTTATTTGTTTGCCTAGATTTCTTCACAAATACATTGTTTTCCTGTTTCAGCCTCACAAGCATTTTGAGGACAGGATCGACTCCACGCCTATATCCCATATGTAGTTTCATTGTTTCTGCATTAGTACAACACCTGTGGAATTAGTTTTAAGACAGCTCTGTGGAATGTTCTGCAATCCTCTTAAAATAAATCAACATCATGTGTGTAAAATACATATTTATCTCAGATTTATTTACTTGCCTCTCCTGATTGGACTGGTTTCAGGTGTGTTGTTTATTGCAGCCTTTTTTGCAACACAGCTCCACAGCTTCAGATTGAAAGGATTTAACGCTCCTCTGAATGTTCATGAAAACTGACGGTGCTTAGACCAAGAACTGCGGTACTTTCTTTTCAGTGCTCTATGTTTTGTCGAGGTGAAGGGCAATGTTTTCAACTGAATATTGTCCCAGCTTTCCCTTTTAGCATAACTGGTATAGTGCTGAAGTGTTTCTCCAATGATCACATATTTTTTGGTTCTCTTTATTTAAAGTTTGTCTGACAGCCTCCCTGATGCAGCTGGGGTTTTTTTTTAGAAGCATAATTGGAAAAGATATCTGTCCGTTTTCTCCTTTAGAGCGACATAGGCACATATAAGGTAGAGTAAAGATACACACACACACTCATACGCATGCACAAAGCTTACCCATCAAATTTCCTGATATTTATGAGTTGTGTGCATTTATGAAAAAAAAAGTCGACTGGCTATCTATGAGGCCCTTTTGTAAAGCAAATGTGTTTTTTTGTCTCTGCAAATGATGTTATTGAAGCAGAATTGCAATAAAAGTTGTAGATTTAATATATCTATGTATCAGGGCCTTTTTCCACAGAGTGTGTTTTTCCCTGGCAGCACCCATCAATATTACAATAAAAGACAAATGCAGTTCAGCGTTTTCAGTGCTCAGCATCCAGAGCATGAAAACTACCTTTGTGGCAGCTGTTTGTTTATTTTTTTTGTCGCTGCACTTCCTCAGTTGAAAAAAAGTTCCAACTTTTGGAACAGCTCGACGCTCGTCAATGTCCCTACCGCCGACCAATCAAAATCAAGAAGGGGCAGGACCTCTAATATCAGCTTTGTCCAAATTAATCTGACTTTCTTTTCGAGGGAAGAATCTCCAAGTCCAGATTTATGTCAGGCCATGACTCCGTCCCATTGTTTTCATCTTGTCTTGGAGATACATCCTTGAATTAAAGCAAATATTAAGCGCACACAGCAATCTAAAACACACTTAACGGACAAAGTGCATGTCAAGGTTTTTAACCTAGTGACTAAAAAAGAACCTGTGAGAAGCGCTGTGAGACTGTGGTCGTGAACACTGCCGGATCAAAAAAACTGTGTTTGTGGACACAGGCTATTTTCTCCTACATGTTGTAGTTTTTCATCCATCCATTATCTATACCGCTTTTAATGGGTTCAAGGGGAGGCTGGAGCTGATCCCAGCTGTCATTGGGCGAGAGGCAGAGTAGACCCTGGACTGTTTGCCTGTCAATCACAGGGCTGAGATATAGAGACACAGATATACAGACCACCAGTCACACTCACATTCACACCTACAGGCCATTTAGAGTCACCAATTTACCTAATAAGAATGTTTTTGGACTGAGAAGAAGCCGCACATGCACGGGGAGAACATGCAAACTCCAATCAGAGAGACCCTGTCAGACAGGGATTCAAACCAGGAACCTACTCGCTGTGCAGCGACAACGCTAACCACTGCACCACTCGTTTTTCATATATTGTTAATAAACTTAACATGCATGTAACACAGAGTCACTAATGGGACCACATAGTTTATACATAGTCATTCAATGTACACAAGATACCTCAATAACAAGATGTAAATGAACCATTTCAACCTGAACCATGTTGTGAGCCAAATAAGCTAATTAAAGAAAATCTTCCTCAGATAATTGAAACAAATCTCATTTGAAAGGGGCCAGCGGAAATAAGAAAAGCTTCAGGCAATGCTTGTTTCTTTGACCGCAGTGCAAAACTTCCTCTTAACAAATCTGTCCGACCTCTGTGACGCACTCTGACATCGCAGTGAATGTGTGTGTGACATTGTTTTACTCCAGGACATTGCAAGCTATTTTAAAAAGCCAAGGCCTCTGCTTCTGAGTCATGGCGGGATGAGTGACCCTGCAAGGTGTTGATGGCTTGACAACGCAGATGACATGCCGACATGCCGCGGCTTCAGATGTGAACGCATCCTCCATTACTTTTTCAGCCCCAGCTGGCTCAGGGGAGATGTGATTACAGGGCTCTGCAATAAGCCTGCAATCGGTAGTGGAAAGAACAAGGGCTGAAGGTAAATAATAGATGAAGATTCACTGTTTGAAGGGTAGAGTGACCGACCGTCTGATTGTCTGACCAACTGTCGCCCCCGCAGAGAGAAAAAAGAAAGCCAGATGAATCAAGAGAGGACGAAAGGGGTCTGGATTGAGGCTCTTTGACAAACTTTTCTTTGTCCATGCGAACAAGTTTTGATTTGTTTTGTGTTTCTTTATTTCTCCTATTGCCCTCGTGTTGTCTGTCTCCTCCTTTTCTGTCTGCTTTTGTCTCACCCTCATCTCTTTGCCTCCACAGCTCTTTTTTTCCTTTTTTGTTTCCAGCTTCTTCCTCCCCCCCCGCTCAGCTCAGGTGATATAAGGTATGGCGACAGCTATTGAAACCTGAGGGATTAAGTTAAGCTATTTTAGTACCTCGGGCTAACACCACAGTATCTCACATAAGCAACACGAGTACGCCACAGACAACCAGGTGATATAAGGTAGAGAGACAGAGCTATTTAAACTGGAGGGGAGGAAGTGTGTCTATTTTCAAGACACAAGTCTTCCAGGCACAGGTAACAAGGATGCAGGCAGCACACACACACACACACACACACACACACACACACACACACACACACACAAGCTCATATTCTCTGCCCACACACGTGTGAAGGGAGTGCAGAGTGTGACACAGCTACTGTCAAGTTGTTCTCATCCTCAGGAAGCTAGAGCACCTAAAGTCAGCACCCAGACACCCCTCGCTGGTACACATCCTCTCTGCAGAGCCATAACTGTCCATTTATTTCTCCTTGAGTCAAAGCTTATTTATATTCCCTGCGTGCATTTACAGAATGTGCACTTTGAAAAAGTCTGAATATAAAGTAAGTGGATGTACAGCACTGACCGCCGTCTCTTGTTGTTATGTAAGTACCGTGTTGGCCCGGATACAAGATGATGTCACTTTCTTTTTAAAGACTCATTTTTAGAAAAACACTTTTTGAAGCGCAAATCTTTTTTTTTTTTTTTTTTTTATGAACAGAGGAATTTTATTTGAAATTACTGAAATGACAAACAAGTTGACTTAATAGGTCTGATTAGTTATTGTCATCACTGACCATTGAGTGTTCATATCATCACGCACCTCTCTTGTCTTACTACACACCCCCCCCCCCACTCTCCGTCCTGTATGTGCTAACACAAGTCATTTTATAAAAGGTTTCACTAATTATTGTGTCGCGACATAGTCCATGCATTTAAGTTCAGACTTAACAGAGGATGTCTTTCTCTGTTGACCAACAGCAGCTGCAGAGCATGTGTGCGGATTGTCCACTATCGATCTTGGAAACTTATCTTGTAAATACTTTCTTAAAATTGGCTTCATAACTCCGCCTCATTTGTCTGTTAACTTCACCAATTTTTAAGCCACTTTGTTTTGGATGATCCCAGTGTCTCCCCCTGGTGTCTCCCCCTGGCACTGCAGCTGTGAGTGACAGCTGAACTCATGGCGTGCTATCCTGCTGGAAGTAACCCTCAGAAGATTCATACATCGTGATCATGAAGGGTTGGACATGGTCAGCAACAATGCTCAGGTAGGCTGTGGCGTTTAAACGATGCTCAGTTAGTACACAGGGACCTCGGCTGTAACGAGATGTTATTTGAGTTACTGTTGCCTTTCTAGCAGCTCGAACCAGTCTGGCCATTGACCTCTGACCTCTGGCATCAACGAGGCATTTTCGCCCAGAGAACTGACGCTCACTTGATGTTTTCTCTTTTTTCTGACCATTCTCTGTAAACCCTTGAGATGGTTGTGCGTGAAAATTCTAGTAGATAGCAGTTGTTGAAATACTCAGACCAGCCCGTCCTGCACCAACAACCATGCCACATTCAAAGTCACTTAAATCAACCTTTTATGCTCATTCTGGTGCTCGGTATGAACATCAGAAGATCGTCTTGACATTAACAAGCAGTTGAACAGCTGTACGTATTAAAGTGGTCGTGTAGTGTATATCTATTTATTTAATGATGAAGCTTATATCATCATATTATCCTCATTTTTAACTTTCATGATATCAGTTTGTGAATCCTATAGAGATGGCTTTGAATGATGTGAAGCTGAAAAACTCCTTATTTATCTTATACTTGCACCCTTACTTCAGTCTCTGTCTGAAATTGTTTATTTCAGCTGCTGTCTGATTGGTCAGCTCTCTGAAAGCCTTGCAAGGGGGCAGAACGCTGCAGGGCTGCCAAGGGCTGGCTGCTTTCCAGTGTTCGGAGAAATGAGCCGATCTAAGAGGTTTCAACTGCTTACCTAGAGGCTTGAAGCCGTCTTGTGAAATGTCTTAGTTTCATATCAGGGAACAATCCTGTCATTTGCAGAACAAGCCGTTTAGAGCCCTCTGCAGACTCATCCTGGGATTACTCCAACACACGTTTACCTCATGATCTGAAACTTTGCTCGCCGCCTTGTAGGGCCATTCAGCATTGTAACAATATCAGTGACTTTTTAAAAAAACAGGGATGAGCATTTTAGGCCAGCTTTAAATAAAAGGACAAGTCAAACAAGGACATGTTGAACATCATTACAGATGATGGGGGTTACCATGGTCAATAAAAAAGATACTGAACGTGCATTGTTCAGGAAAATGATGACATCATCATTGCATCATCCTCAACAATGCATCCAGTATGGAAATGCAGTACTTGAAAACCTCAGTCCTACATTGATTTTATCAGCTAAAGGGAAGAAAAATGCATGTTGCTATGGATACTGAAGAAAGTGGTAGTGTTGCTGCAAAAGAAAGAAAGAATGGAGCCATCCCAGGTAGAGGAGGAAGGAGAGTAAGAGGACACAGAGCACTTTTATTTAGTGATCCATGAGAACACTTTCATTTTAATACATTCATTATTGTAAAATAGCATCACAGTAAAGCGGGAGGGAGGGAGAGAGAGAGAGAGAGATTGAGAGAGTGAGTGCTAAATAACGTCCTGCCCATATGGGAGGAGAAGACAATTCATCGTCCTCTTTTTTTTCTTTCCATTTCCTGAAGGTGACTTCTTGTCAGCTTCGCTTGTTAGAAAACAACAGAACGATGCCTAAAAGCGTCTGAGTGATGGGATGCACAACAAACAGGAAGAACTGAGAACCACGTTTTCAAAGCAATCAAATCGAAAGATACGTTTTTGAGAAGAAAAAAGTGAGTGATGCAACAACACATGAGACATAAGACACTTCTGGCATCCCTTCGTCTCCTATTTCGAGCAGGTTTGTAATTAGAAATAGCAGGAGAATGGAATTTAAGGAGACATTCCCCCGTGTGGTCAGGCTCTATGACACCAACATTATTCAATCTGTTGCTTTGTTATTTCTGTAGGAACCACTGGTGATGATGAAACTCAAAAAGATGAAAGGTTAAAGGAAAGAATCAGTCCAGCTTTTACTGTGTAGCTTGAATTTTTTTCACAATGTTCAGATACGATGTAAGAACTGTGACACACTGTTTGAGGGCGGTTTCACACAAAATGTTAATTTGCAACACCTATCCACTGGAGGCTTTTAGAAATTACAGATAGAAATAAGAAACAATTCACAAGAGGAGAAAATCAAAACAGTTCAGTTGTAAATACAGTACTTGCAGTTATGAATGCAAAAGCAGATCAAATACATTTACAAAAAGAAGGCAGTAAAAATAAACTTTTTTTTTATTTAAGAACTTGTTTTTCTTATTCCCCCTTCAGTCATGATTTAATACCTTAAATATTCAATCACTGCATGAACGCCCCCTCAAAAGCTCCAGAGAAAAACAAAAGAAAAAAAGGTTTAAGTGTCGAACAGAACATGCTCAGTTTCTGTAAAGGTTCAGTCAAGTTTTAAGAACACGAGCAATATCTACCTTAAGTCCCCTGAAACTCCCCTGGGGAATGAAAAAACAGTCTTTCTGTTTTGGAATCGGACACCGAAGTGCATTCAATAAGAGCCTGTGACCATTCACTGTGCTTTATGAGCTGGCAGCGCCCATTGTCAATACAAAACCAATGTAGTTCAGAGTTTTCAGTGCTCAGCAACCTGAGCTCTAAAACACATTTGGCACCAGCTGCTTTTTGTCTCTGCACTCTCAGTTTAAAACACTCAATAGTTTTAAATCACCGCCACGTTTATCACTGTCACTCATCCCTCACCGAACAATCAAAATCAAGAAGGGGTGGGGCATCTCTGTTATGAGATTTTAACAACAACTGCGGAGGAGAAAGTAATCTATATGACTCACCTTTACGAGGTGTAGAGTTGCTGCTATAATGCCAGGACAGGGCATTATTTTCATGTTTTTTCTCGGTGATATTTCCTTGATAAGCACACGGAGGTCACTACCGATAGACGTGGAAGATAACTTTTGTAACCTAGCAACAATTATCGCCAGTGTGAAGCGCTTTCAAACTGAGGTCGTGAGTGCTGTCAGAGGACACAGGCCCTAAACGTATACATGTCACGCATGGTTAAAATAAAGTGTCTAAGGGGTTAATTTAGGATGTAGGAGTTAATTATTTTCACGATTTTTATGATTTTAACCAAGAATTAAAAATGTCTAAACTGGTAACCAATATTATAAGCTAGACAGACAACAAGTTCCAAATATTTCAGATGAAGATGCATCACATGCAGAGCGGGTTATGAAGTGTGGGAGATTTTCTTAATTTATTCAGGCCTGCTCAATGTAAAAAGCACCTTCATGTATGTTACTGTTTGCCATCAGTTACATTTCTCAGTAGCCTAGCAACAATAACAATGGTTACATTTAAAAGAATAACTTGTTGTTTGTTCCCCTCCAAGCATCCCTAATGGGGTGCTGCTCTGACACTGTGTCTACGATGGCTACGACACAAACCTTCCCGCCACGCCCGTTCAACCGGGACAGTCTCCCAACGTGAGGTGCATGTGTGGACAACCAGACCAGGAAGATTTCGAGACAGTCCTCCTGAAATTCTCTCGAAATGTTCAGCGGTGCATTATTTGAAAACTGCTTATGCTTTTGAAACTGATTGCTTCATTTTCACAAAAAAGTTTGAGCAATGCCATCCATGCCCACATCCAACCGAATATCAAGAATATTTACAAAGACAAAAAACCTAACATTTCATTTGAGACAAACTTTAAACATGTTTTATCATTCTGCTTTAATGAAACAATATCCCATTCTGTGTAGAAGTTTTGTTGTGGATTTGGGTTGTCTGTGTCTTTAAGCTTATTTGTTTATTCAGCTGAGAAAAAGAATCCCATTGTCCATCTTATTTCTCTCTGTCAACTTCTGTCTCTACACATTTGACATTTTTATCTTTCTCCTTTCGTGTCATTCTTTCTCCCCTTCCTCTCCACGATCTAGACGCTGTTTCGGTCATTTGTTTCCATTAGGATGAGGAGCGGGCAAAGTGCTGTTTTCTTCTGATGGCTACTTTGCTGATTGGTGACCCACTGCAACAACACAATAATGATCGGCTGGCCCAGAGAATACAAATGAAGGCACTGGCTGTACCTGCTGAATAAAAACTAAGGGACCCAAGTTTGAACTGGTGACTGACTGAAATACACATTTCTACTATATGCTTAAGTCATTATGCTTTCATTTAAGCAGATTTTTGTCTGTGTAGCCCTTAAACCTGTTATTTTATTTTCTGTTTCTTTGTTCTGTCACGTTTGTCCCGTCTTAGGTCAAAAATGCAACATTTGTATTAAATAAATCTGATTTGCCCTAAATTATCAGAAATGTGGGTCGCGAGCATAGACTATAAATATTAACAGATGAAGCCTGAGTGACGTCACACATCTGTTACTGCAGGGGGATCCTGAATCTGATTCTGATCCTGAGGCTCGTCTGCAGCAGCCGTGATGCTGGATATGCAGTCTCATCCTAACTTTCAGTCAACACACAGTGTGTGCCCATGAGGACAATAACTAATGACATCAATATTGTTTTTTTGGACCGGGCTGTAAACATGTTAATTTGGTTGTTGTGTGTATGTGACTTCCGGGGTTCCTAGAGCCAGCCTCAAGCAGACACTCAATAAATTGCAGGATTTTGCACCTCCGCATTGGCTTCATTTTTCAACGCTGGAGGCTGCTCCTTGGTTGCAATTTGTCATTTAGGAGGAGGCAGTGGGTCCTGAGGAAAGATCAGTTGAAAACCCCAAGTCTAAACCACAAATCTGTTAATACAAGTTTCTCTGGAGAAAGTGCAGTGCTTGGAGACAGCAGGAAGGGAAAGCATTCACATCCAAAATACAGTGTACCATATATAATTTAGGCTAATAACTATCATAAACCTAATTATTCTGACAACTTCCCATTACCCATCTGAAGCAGCACAGTAACTAAATAAATGTCTTCCCTCAGTAAATCCAGCAGTCCATGGAGGAATAATGCCGGGTACAGAATGTAACATTTAGAGAGAAACACTGATTTGCTGCTTATACAGTGGATTTTAATCCTAACCACATGTTGTGGTGGCTCATATCAATGAACAACATTTAATGCAAAATGCACTACTTAAGCAGACCATCACATGCAGATAATAGCACAAGTTGCATTGCCAAACAGATTTAACAGTAAATTTACAAGGATGCTGAATTTTCTAATACGGTGTAATGACACATTTTTCACACCAGAACATCTGCTGTTCACATAATGCCTTCTGTAGACATGTGAGGATGTCACATATTGGCACATCATGTGCTGCCTCCACATATGGCTTATGTTTATTTTTACAGTGCTTTCCAATATTTTCCAATATGTGCAAACACACAAATCCCCTCCTGCAGGTGTATTTTTAAAGCCTATAGCTGTAAATGCTACATTATTAATTGAATTCAATAAATTCAATTAAAGGGAACATGAAGTCTGTGGCTTCTATAGATCCTGTTTACCTTTACAACTCATTTTACGGTCCTCTCTCCAATAAAGGCACAGAAGAAAAGCACCAAAATGGAAATCTAAAAAAAAACAACAATCCATCAGATCTGCCCATTAGGACCATCAAGTTTTATGTCTGATGGACAAGGGGGTCCAAGTTATGCCCTACATACACTTCATCTGACACCCTCCCACATCTAAAGACTATATTTTGCAAAGACTGGGAATCTTGCAGGGCGACACGACAGACACAACATGTTAATCGTTGCAGTAAAAACACCAGATGTTACGTCCATGATAGCTACATGACAAACCCCAGGGTGTTGGAATTTGCATACTACGCGCTTAAGTTAAAAGGCCCATTAGATCCAAGATTCTACACCATGAAATGTACCAGTATAATACGTGCAGAAAAAGCCACCTGATGGCAGGTATGAGATGATAGGCCACTGTGTGTGTGCTGCAGTTCTCCTTGGAAAAAGTCAAACAGCAGCATGAGGCTCAGCAGATGCAGAAACACACACACACACACACACACACACACACACACACACACACACACACACACACACACACACACACACACGTACAGCTCCTGCATGCATGGTTTAGTGTGCGTTGGGAAGATCTTTTCGTCACTCTACTTTTATCTTTTTTGTCCTCTTCATGTGACACAACCATGTTCATCCTGTTAAACACGCTCATGTGTAACGCAGCTTTTATACAAGGGAGTTACCAACATGTGCTCTGCAAGAAGTGGGGCACCCACATAAAAAAAAAAACATGAACAGTCTGCGAGTGACGATTTACATTGAGTTAAGCAAAGTCGCTATGTGGAGTTTACAATACTTTCAGCTAACAGCCCGGTACAGTCTATTTTTGCACCAGCACTTCACATGGTTTATTTAACACTTACCACGTACCAGGTTTTTTTTGTTTAAAAAAAAAATATATTCTTTGGGCCTTTCTGACGTATTATCGATACCTCTGCATTCTTTCATGCAGGATTATGACCTCATGAGGGGGAGAAGCTGATAAAAAGGGGCGCCGCCACTAGCATTTTTGAGCAGTGAGTCGGCTGCTTACCATAAACCATGAATGGGGACGCATTCTCAATCGCATCAAGTCATGGCAGTGGGTGATGGTTTTGGCTGCACTCGTCCACTACTCCTGATTGTCATGATTTGTTCTTGTGTAGTTTAGTATTCTGTGTATTTCAGTGTGTAGATTTCATTTTGACATTCATCCTTGTGTTCTTGTATTCCTTGCATGTTCCCTTATGTTGCTTTTAACCCTTCTCTGTGTTTCTGGGTTTAGCTTTTAGTGTTTCCTGTTTTATTTTGTCATTTGTAAACTCATGTTTCTCTTTCCCCTGAGTGTGTAGATTTCACTAGTCTTGTCTGTAGTTTTTTCTGTTTTATTTTGTAGTTCTTGTCCCTAGTGTTTCTTATCTTACTTCCTCCCTTTGACTGGTTTCCCTCCATTTTGATTGGCCTCACCATTTCACCTGTGTCCAGTGACTCCTAGTCTATTTAGGGTACTTCTCATGTCTCTTATTTTTTCGTTTCCTCGATCCTCGCTTGAACCGGAAGTCATTCCGTGCCGCCATGTTGAAGGACGTCTCAAGTCGCTTATTTCGGGAACCGAGGAGCTAGGAGCAAGGATCGAGGAAATAACTCTGAGGAGCTATGATCGAGGAAACATGACCAGCCTTCCAGGAAGTCATTTTACTGACAGACCCGCCCCCGTCTCGAATATCACTCGTTGATTGGATGCTGCAGCGGATCGGACTTCAGTGAAACTTATCAACATCAGTGGAGTTTAATACATTTAAACAGACTGTGAACATCTGTTCATCAGTCTGTGATGAGCTGGGATTAAAAAAAGTGTCTGACATGAGGAGTAACAATGAAATATGAAGCATAAGCTTCATAAAATGAATATAAAAGAGTGTAGGCCAATCACCCCCGACTTTTATATTTGATTTGTTTTCTGATTCACCATCAAACAAAAAGTCTGTGAATTTTAAGTGTTAGAACCAAAAGATCATAAACAAGTCCTTCATTATCAGAACAGCTCATATTTCTTTTGATGATCAATCACACTATTTGCCTTATGCATCCGGTTATGCTGAAATTTTGATCCTAATAAAAAAATGTAAATAATCCAGAGATATCCTTAGTGTTTATAAAATACAGAGTTCACTGTCTGATTATCAGTACGGACAAATAATGAATAAATAATTTAATATACACGGTTTGCATTTAGAAAAGGTCTGTATGGGGTGCTGGTGGTGCGGCCCATGTTTGGGGGCTGTGGTCTTCCAGGCGGGTGGCCCGGGTTCGAATCCAGCCTGTGGCTCCTTTCCCGCATGTCATTCCCCACTCTCTCTCTCTCTCCCTGATTTCCGATTCTATCCACTGTCCTATCTCTACATTAAAGGCACAAAAAGCCCAAAAATAAATCTTTGAAGAAAAGGTTTGTATGTTTTGTTTTTTAGCAGACTGCAGGTTGTTCTTCATGTGCTCGTGTTTGTTATCAAGTACACAGACTATACACTGTTACTGTGTCTATTTTATTAGAAATAATACAGGCCTTGGGTTTTTGTGTGGACATAAACAGCTGTTAAAGCCAGACAGCTAAGCTGGTGTTATCATCACAAATAGACGTCGCTTCACTTGACGCTGTAGAGGAAAGGACGTCTCATGTCTGTGAAAACAGATTTCCTCATTTCCTCTCTCCTCGGCTTCGTTTCCTTGAAGCAAGTGAAGGAAACGTGGATGCAATCTAAGACACATGAGAAGTACCCCATTTAGTGTCTGGCTGCTATCTTTTCCTTGTCAGTTTATCACATGTCGAGCATCCCTCGTGTTATTAATTAGTAATTCTGAACTCGGTTGTGGTTTTTCTCCTGTTTTTTTATGTTGGAGATTTGTTAGTCATTCATGGATTTTTGTTGTAAGCTTTCGTTTTTGCCTTGTGCGTCATTAAACCGATTTTTGAGTTCCGCAATTGGGCCATTTTCATTTGTTTAAATATTCAGAACTGTGACTCTGATTGGCCTTAACAAACCCTAACCCTATCCCTCAATCCAGTGAGTCAAAAGGAGATGCTCAGAGTCAGGACTCATTCTTTGCTGTGACCTAGACGTATGCAGCAGTCACCCAGATACTGAACTAGGCTGCCTTACAAGAGACCGAGGGGAAAAAAATGGCTTTAATAATTAGTTTTCAGGAATTTGCATAATGTTGCCCTTATTTGAGGCATCTAATTTCAGATGTTAATTTATGGAAATCAGCCCAGAGCCAAATATCTGAGGACCACCAGAGGTACACAGTGGATTTGCCTTCACTGGCACATACTAGCACAACATGCCAAAATTAACTAGAGACACTAATTTGGTCCTCAGGGCTATCGCTGTAAATACAGACATGCCTTCAGTGGAACCAATAGAAAAACGAGGGTTAGTTAAAGGTTTCATATTCCATTTAAATGCAGTATTTGGCAACCTTAACTCTCCAAGATTTCTTTTGATGATTTGAGAGCAATGTAAGGTGTAAAAATGCCACCTCTGTCATGCTTAAATACCAATATCCACAGCTTGAGAAAACATTTTCTGACATTCAGTCTAAACCTGTTTTTGCACTGTCTCAAGTATTCAAAATCTTCTTTTTACCTTTCCTCCTCCCTGAATCCACACCGTCTTTTATGCTCCAGTGTTTAAATCGATGTGAGGCCACTGCTATCTCCTGTATTCACCTGCTCTCTGTAGAGCTGGCGGTCTAATTATTCTGCACGTCACGGGCGAGATTCCTTTTTACTTAGATATTGGAAAATGCCATTATGCCTGTTTTTATATGTAACAAACGACCTGGTTTAAGGTGTATAAAATAAGAAAATGCTCATCATTCTGATATTCTTTTACCAGAAAGATGCAACAGAATTATCCTCCATTCAACCCGTCATAAAGGACAATCATTAAGTGCATTAGACAAACAATGAGATGGATCATATTCTGTCCTGAGAGCATAAGACTGAACTTAATCAACAATGTCTGCACACTTTGCAAAGACGTACAAATCTCAACAGGCACGGCGTCAGATGCTCGACATCTTTCATGCAGTCGTTTCCTGTGCTGTGTGTTTTGCTGTTTCATGGTGGGAAGGCAGCAGCAGGAGCAGAAGTGCCCGCAGGCTCAGCAAAGTGATAAAAAAAAAAGACTAGCTCTGTCATGGGGCTGAGGCTGGACTCCCTGGAGGCAAAGAGAGGAGGGAAGGTGGAGGGGAGGGAGTCCATGCAGGGCATCATCTGAAGCTCTTTTTACCATGCTGATATCACATGGGGACTTCATTTTAATATTAGTACAATCTTAGAGAACCAGTCCGTCTATAAAAACAAAGTACTGAGACATACATATAGTGTTTGAACGCTGGATGCCCATACTGACAAACGGTGTTAGATACAAAAGGACAAAAAGGTAGCTTGAAAGTTAATGTCATAATTGTTATCACATGGGGTGGTTATGTAACGCGCTCAATGTACAGAGGCTATGGTCCTCGTCGCAGCGGCCGTGGGTTTGAATCCGACCTCTGCCCTAAGCTGCATGTCATTCCTCACACTCTCCTCACAATATTTCCTGTCTCTTTTCAATGTTCTAACAAGCCCCAAAAATATCTTTAAAAAGATTTATTTCATATTGGTGAATATTAGCTGCATATCGTCATCCAGGATTAAGAGGGTAAGGCTCAAGAAGCAGGTTACACAAAGACAATTGCACAAACAGACAATTTCCACATACTCTGTGCCAGGAGCCTTGGCGTGCACTGAGCATGTGGACATTGGGAGTAAGGTGAACAGCCAGATATCTGCTTCTGATTGGAAGACAATATTTAAATAATTGCTTTCAATCTCTATTACAAGTGTAAATGCTAGGCTTATTATATATGTTTTACCATTTGTCTTAATCTTACTTGTATCCATTTGACTAACACTGCAATGACCTAAACTTCCCACAGGGATCATTACACTTCCATCTCACTGATCTGTCTCACATGCTGTCTTTTGCTCTTTTCAACAGAAGGAATGACCTTTCTCTCCTGCATCATTATCAACCACAATGTCTAATTGTGATCACACGCTTACATTCATATTTTTTATCCCCTATCATCAACTCTGTTCACAACCCATGCAGAAAATGACCAAATGCTTACATTTATACAGTTTTAATGAAAAGTGCTTTACAAGGGTTTAGCTGCTCAATCACCCGTTCATGCATTCACTCACAAACCGGAGTGCAGCACGTGGTGAGGCAGAATACAGGCCATAAGCAAGTTGGGGCTCAGTGTCTTACCCAAGGACACTTAAGGTGGAGATTAAGGTCACGTTTACATGAAAACAATGCACAAAACTGAATCATTTTTCATGTACGTTTTCAAAAAGATCTGTGCTAAGATGACAGCGTTTGAATAACAACAACTGCGCACACAGGTCCATAAAAACAACTTAAACCAGTAGTCGGCGGCGTGACAGTTATGAAACATTACAGGGACGACTGTAACCGGAAGGTCGGGGGTTCAATCCCCAGATCCTGCAGCAACATGTCCAATGTGTCTTTAGGCAAGTCACTTAACCCCAAGTTGCTCCTACTGCTACAACGGCATATGAATGTGTATGAATGTGTATGAACGGTATTTTTTAATACTGATGGTCACTCCACATAGCCTCTGCCATCAGGGTGTGAATGTGTAGGTGTAAAAGTGCTTTGAATAGTCAGAAGACTAGAAAAGAAATACACAAGCTCAAGTCCATTTGATATTTACCAAACATGCACATGTTCACATACTCTTCCTTCTACAGAGGTGAGGTGAAAACATACAAAAAGGATTGAACGTTCAACAGTCTTTTGCCTGCCAATCGCCAGCGCCTACAGGTGGATTCAGTGTTTGGCACAGCTAAAGCTTCTCTGCTGATCAAAGTGATAGTTTGGTATCTACACTTTACTGGAGAAGCCTTGTTGTGCATGTGGGATGATTATCTGTCCTCATGATAATATGCTGTTCCTCTGAAAACAGAGACGCTATCAGCCTATTGGTGTTGAAATCTATATATCTGGGTGTGGTCCCCCTCCTTTGTTCAAAAATGGTCACCTGAAGAAGACCTTTGGTTGAAATGGTGCGATCAATTTGAACTTTTTGTGGCATTGATCTTCTTCTTCCTTAAAATGAACAAGTTAACATGATTAAAAGCAGAGTTACTTTCTGAGTTGCTGTCTTAATTTAAGGTAAAGTATGTTTTCAGACCCTGAAATATGGCAAACTTTTCACGGTGCATTGACATTTTACTTGTTTGATGATTAGAAAACAAGAGATTCAGAGAATCAAAAAAGACCAATAACTTTGAGTTTTCTGTTGTATCTTTCATCACTAGAAGTACACTGATTTATGCACAAGTCTACGATTTGCAGCAGGTCAGACTGCAGACCTCTCTTGTTTATAACAGGGTTTGAGACTAGCTCCCAATTACCAGGACGTCAGAGAAAGTAACGCACAGCTTCTGGTCAATTTCAAAATAAAACACAATATATGGACTCACCCCCAATCAAACCAATCACAGCGCAGGTGTCAGTCCATATTCAGACCTGACTGAAACTCGATTCTTTTCCTTTGAACGCCAGACTCCCCCTTTAAAAACACACAAACCCCTGACACACACACACATCCTGATATGGTATACATGTTTTTTTCCTTCTGAGGAGCAAAATCATGGCGCTGAATATATAGCGGTGAGCACATGAGTACGTGGGAATTGGGGGTGAGTGTGATATTAAAGGCTGTGACATATGTATCCTGTATATTTAAATGTGTTATTTGAAATGAGGGGTTCTGAATGTGTATTTCAAGGGTGTTTTTGTTTGGTATTGTTGGTTGTGTGCACATATAGATAATAATGAATAAGACTTCATTATGCTCCTGACAGGCTGTGATTACAAGTTTTGCTCCCTTTTGTTGTTGGTGAAAGTGGATGTTCTGGGTTCCATTGCTGAGGATGATGAATGAAATAAAAAATGAAAAGGTCTGTAAACACTGCCTCTTGTTGTCTCTCCTTGCCTCCCTCCCTCCTCCCCTCAAACACCCTCTCTTCAATTATCTACTCCCCCCCCCTCTCTGTAGTGAGCCATGTGGAGGCTGTGTCATTTATTGTCTTAGTGATAAAGAGATGTGATTAACAATCTCTAACTTCGTGACTTTGTTCTCCGCTTCTGACTTTAGCAGCCATCAGCGTTTGTTGCAGATGTTTGACTGCTCAAATTGAACCAAGGCATCTATAAAATGAGATAAAAAACATCTGAACACTACACACACACGAGCTGATTCAGCAGCCAAATCACGAAACCACACACACAGTAACACTTTCACAGACTTGAGGTCTCACAGAAAACTGACGTGGTCAAACTTAACTTTAACATACAATATGTAGAATTTTATCACCATTTTTGCCCTAAAATAACTACATCAATTGAAAATTTACTATTTTTTTGTTGAGACCTTAAATATCCTCAAATATTTCCAACAGTCATCAAATCCAGAAAAATCTGTAATTTTTGTAGTTTTAATGGGACTTGTCAGACATGACATACAAAACACAGGATGATCTGAGACCTAGTTTAAAAAAAAAGCTGTTCAAGGAAATAGGAAATGTGTTATTATGTTGTTGACCCTGTGATTAGCTGTCTCCTGTTCTCATCCGATTAGATTACATCCCTAACGCACAAGAGTAGCTATTCATGACTTGACTTCACATGCCCATGTTGTGCATACAGTGATTCACCGGACTTTCATGTCAAAGAATCCCTCCTGATCACAAAGGACACATCATCTCGCATGTTAGAAATGAGCTGCTGATGTCTGCTGGAGGACGCAGCTTTGTGGAAGAGACTTTGTACTCTTCTTGTGTTTGTTACTTCTATCTATCACACACCATTTTTAACTTCTGTATGAGGACTAATGTTTCCACAGTTCCACCTTTAGTTAACAAGCAAAGCAGGCCAACTCCATCCCGCTTACCGCTCGCTCTGGTGTGCCTGTCAGCCTGTATCGTCAGGAAGCCACTTACGCTGGTGTACCTGTCAGATATACAGCCTTTCAACTATGTCTCCGTAAATACACGAGGCTGCTCACTAGATACATTCTGGCTCTTGACAATCAAGCACCATCTTGTTGGCGACCAAGGAAACATTATCCCATTATAACAGATGGTAAGGTTGGTTTAAAATTCTCCTTCCATGCCCTCTCTCTGTGTGTCTCGTGTTCCTCTGTATTCCAGTTCAAAATCCTCCACAGTCACTCTAGTGGAATGTTGTGTCTTAACGAAACAGTGCCATGGCCGACAAGTCCTGCTAGGAGTAAACAATGTACCTCAAACTGCTCCTCTACGAGTAGTAGATTTACCACAGTGAGCCATTTTAAACATGTTATGTCCACTCCAAACACTTTAGGCCGTGCATCAAGCTGGACAGAATATGAAAACCTGGACAGGAAGTCAGACAAGGAAAAGCAAAGCGTCAGGTCAATTTCAAAATAAAACACAATTTACTAACTCCCGATCGTCTTTTCTATGACTTTATCAACATAACGTCAAAACAGGCACCAAAAGAAGAACAAATCACCCTCAGAAAGACAAAGTAACATGTTGTTTGCATGTTTTTTCTCTTTATTCCTGCGTGATCTTGTAGTTCTCTTGTGAGAAATGGACGGAGCGCACCGTCCGACGGAGCAAAACCATGGTGCTGATTTTTAATATGTTGAATATCTGCTGCAGGACACTTTGTACACTTGTTGACCTCGATAACTTGATCAAAGTTATCACTGTGCCTCTGAAAGGTTTGGTTTTGAAGGTTCTACCATTTGTAACAAGCTGCAGCATGGAAGAGAACAGGACAGAGTGAATCTAAGTCAATAAAATCTGTGCTTAAAAAGAGAATGGAAAAAGATCCAAGCTGATTCTTTTGGTTTTCTATTTGGTCTGCATAGAGTAAATTTGCCTGGTTCTTTAATAAGGCCTATTTGAGGAAGCCTCATCTATTTTAATGTCTTTCTCCCACTCATAGTCCATATTTAAACATCATCTCTGCTGTTGGCTGTCTCTGGCAGGTTGGACCGCTGATAAAACAAGATACTTCAAACACAGAAATGCAAAGAAGATTAAAAAAGGAGGACAGAGGCTGATAAAGTGTGTTCACCTGCACGCATGTTCACATGTTGTTTTGTTCAGCAACAGTTACGGTGAAGTTGTGGTGATGAGTGGACTACAGTCGTATCACTGTGTGTTGGGCAAAGGTTTGCGTTCATTAGACACCTGCAGTGTTCTGAGCTTAACAGGAACTATCACCCCAAACTTCCACCAGCCGTGCTCCGGTATGGCTCCGTGCTTCCTCGTCCGTCATCACCCATACAGGCTGCGTTCTCAGAGCGCAACACAGAGCAGCAACGCCGGACAGCTGGAGATGCGAGATCAAGTCGCGGTAATAACAGATTCACACGCAACAGCTTGAGATAATATGATGTATGTGGTAAAAAAAAAAAAAAAACAGTATAAACACAACAACAAAAGCACATCAGGTCATTGTTCACAACCTAAGGAAACCAAAGTTAAAGAAGGGTGGACTTGCTAAGATGTAAGTTTTTTTAATTTTTTTGTGAGTAAGTATTATGACATTTTTGTTGATGTAGTAGAGTCAACTACTTTCTAGAATCAAAACTGAGTGTTTTATTCTGAAACAGTTGTTTTAATGTTGTTACAGTGTCTAACTTCCTGTCCCGCAAGACATAGCAGCGCAATGGAGCCAACAATGAGACCCTGGTGGTGGTGGTGAAGGAAGGATGCAGGAAGGATGAGGAGCGGACTTGTGAAGAGCTGGACCAGGACAGTGATGAGATGGATTGGAGGTGACTGGAATGGAGAAGCAAGTCTGAAATGACAAACAGACAGCAGCAGAGAGGAGAACAGATTTGAAGTTTGACGGCAGCTGGATGATTGCTTGATAAAGTTCATGTTATAATCTGGTTTCTTAAATAATCAAACAAGAAAACACTCAACAAGAATATAAAACAGACTTCCTGCTTGAACTCCATGACAGCTTCTCCCCCCCCCCCCCCCCCCCCCCACATATGAAACAAAAGGACTGCTTTCTTATGAGCTAAAATGCTGCTAACCCTGAAATAACTCCAGCAGGTTTCAGAGCAGAATTTAACGCCCCAGTTACCCCTTTGATACACAAACATTACGAGGGTAACAGACAATTTGTTGACATGAAAGTGTTGAAATAAAGCACATTGTGACTCAATGGTTTCTGTATGTCTAGTAATTGTCCTCATTGTCATCCACTCCTCTCTTATTTTCCCCTACATTCAAACAGATGTCAGCGTTTATTAAAACACACAATAACCTGCTTGTCCTCATCTGCTGTGGTTTCCAATAGCACTACACTGCCCCCATGCTCATCAATGCTCAGCAAATTGAGCAGATACGTCCCTATTGTGCGAGCCCTCACGCAATTATAAAAGCAATTGCAATGGAAAATGAATTTTATGAGAAGTTCCACCGAGGCAGAATAATGTGTGGTGATGACATAAGTGCTGTGATGTTCTCTATGCAAACAAATCAATCTTCAATGTTCCTTTCTCACAAAGCACTGCTCCAACTGTCCATCGAAAGAGACCCAACCATTTCTATGATTATTTAATTCTATTGCTTGATAAATGAAGCAACACTAGTAGTTATATTATGTGTGTTCTAAAATGATCATGAAAGAGCAGCTTTTCATTCCAACCACTGCTGACAGTTTTGCATCTTTATGCATTGTTGCGTCATTGATTCATCCTGAAATTTCTGTTTTCAGTTAAAAAGAGCTTCAGCTTTAGCTTTCGGATCTTTGGCCTCGGCCAACTTTGCTTTTGGATCAGGTCTCATCCCCCTCAACAAACCTATTAGTGGAGACAGACTGAGTTAGCAACTAGCTGGAGAACTCCAGGGGACAGTCATTGGCTATAAAAAAGGAATATCTCTTCTTAAGTAAAATTAAGGCCAAAGCAAAGCTAAGAAGAGTGACAGTTTGAGTTAGAATTGCATGGTTTGAATAAATGCAACACTGGAGGCCGATGTGTGCCAGCTCAATGTCTATCAGCCAAAGGTTGTTAAAGTGATGGAAGATACAATTGTGAGTCCATATATTGTGTTTTATTTTGTAATTGAAATTGTTCGATTGCTTGTCTGACTTCCTGTCCGGGTCCTTCTTTTCTGTCCAGCTTGACAGCGTACATGTCAAAAATATAGTCGTTGCGTATTTGAAACAGAGCAGAGTGTCGTGGCGCTGCTGGCAAGCTCCGGAGACAGACGGCTCAGCTGACAAGTCAAAGGTAATATCCACCTCGTGACATCAAACATTTACCTTTGTTACCGTTCCCTTTTAGCTCAGTAGTTCCCAACTGATCTAGCCTCAGGACCCACCAACAATTCCCTCATGCAAAATCGTGACCTGAATTTCAGATATCTTTCAACCTATCAGATTTCATCAACGAAAGTGGTGCTGTTAGGACCTCAGACGGTGACAGAAGAAAGACAAAACGAAACAAACAAGTTTTAGAAGTGCTTAAAAGGCTTTTTGACACAATAGTTTTTTCCAGGCACACATTCATGACCAATTGTAAATGGCTCTGCGACCCACTTTTGATCCCGACCCACCAGTTGAGAAACACTGCTTTAGCTGCTTTCGTTTCCTTTCTGATCAGTTAGAGGTTCCTTTTTCCCGGTTAAATTAATGTAACATTTGATCTGCCTGAAGTTCCTCATTTGCATTTTAAAATAAATGCTGGTTTGTATCCAAACAGGAAATAAAGAACCATTAACTTATTAAAAAAACTTGAGAAATGAAAAAAATGGAATATCAAACATGAGACCACAAAAGTGATAAATCACGATAACTGTCGTAAATAAAAAATGAATCGTGGTTTAAATAAATTATTTGTTTGACACTAGTAAAAATAAGACAATGATTTGTTTGCGGATAGTCTTTCTGTTCCTATTCAATAGTGTCTTCATGCCACTTCATTCATTCATAATTAATGTTAGTAGTTACACCTCATTCTTCTCCTGCTATAAACACTTAACATGGCTGCTATGAACAAGGGAACCAAACTCCCTTTACATGTGTTTTTATACCCAGTCATGTAATTTAGAGTCAATAGAGCAGCACTGAAAAGTAACACACTCTGTGCTTGGTTGCATTTATAGTTTTGGGAGAGTTTTTCATGCTCAATAATAAAGATTGTACCAAAGCCCATTGGAAGACGTACAATTGCGGGCGACAGGAGCAAAGGCTAATCAGTTTTTCTTTTCTTTCCTTGCTGTTCTGGATGAGTTAAGCGTGAAGGCCCATAAGCTAAAGCTGGCCGTGTGTTCTTTGAGCTCATATGAAATCCGCTTCAGGCTGTTTTTTTTTTTTCTTCACTTGAAGGTTATATTCTGTGCTGTTGAAATAAAACAGACTTATAGAGGGGTAAATTGCAGGCAGGCGAGGTGCTTGTTTTGTTCAAATGCCACGCTCCTTTGGTCATATTATTTCATATCCCTTCACTTTCTTTATGTGAGAGTAGTACAATTCCAGCACATGAAACAGACACACAACGAAACAGACACACAAGTGACATCACACTCCCTCACATACATACTCACACGGGTGCACAACACTGGCTCTCACATTCTCTCACACCTAACCTTGTTGGTATGTTGGCCTTTTGGTGCTATAAAGATATTGCTTATTACACCCAGAGCCCATTGGGGCAGAGGAAAGGTTGAATTAAAGATTTGATGAGATAGGTTGTGACATGCTAGCATTTAGCTGAGTACCACCAGTCTTTGCGTTAGCCCCGCCTTGCTGTGCCCAGCCATTGGGAAAGGTCAATGCTAATACTGGCTGGCTGGTTAGCTCACATACGCCTCACTCTGTCACTGTTTCACTTGCTCTTTCGCTCCTTCTCCATGTCTAGTCCATAAACTTGTTTCTGTGATTTACACACAATTTAGAGGCTGTGTTTAGGATACGATTTGCTATCCACGCATTCCTCCAGGGAAAGCTAGGTCAAATAAGTCCTGTTGGATCACGTTCTGACTAAGTTTGTTGCTCAAGGACACTTCAGCGGAGCAGATGTGTGCTGACACAGAGGTTTGAGCCCCACTCATCCATTTGAAGAGTCTCTCTGAGCCACTACAGTTCCTGTACAATCAAGCAGGTTCCCTGTTTTTCCTCTCTCACTAATGTTTCTGCTGGTGATTAGGCTTTAGTACTGCATTGCTGACGACTCACTGCAGCCCGACCACCTTGTTAGTGCATCCGGAAAGGTCACAACTAATACTCTGCTGTTAGCTCATATATTCTAGGCTGTTTATGGGATATGTGACATATACTGTATGAAGACCCAACCCCTATTTTGTAAGCCCAGTCCCTTTTTTACTTGACATGTTGCCATACGTCTTGACAAATTAAAGCAGGTCAGAATTAGAGGCCCTATGCATGAAACATGAGAAGAAAAAGCAGCACATCACAAAAAATAAAGATGAACTTCAACACCTGTCAAAGAAAGATAGAATGATGCTAGAATGTGTACCAACCGTGCAGCAGAATATACTCTTAAAAAGATATGGCTTGTTTGATCAATAATCCTCATTTTGAATTTGTACGCACTTCAATATTCTTCCTGGTGTACATTTTCTATTTTAAAGTCTTTGCTGTGCACCAGTTTTGTTTGAAAGTAATGAAACCTGCCACGTATTGACGCCTGTTCTGAATAAAGGCAGGATCATTTCATAGACTGAAGCAAATAAAAGCCCAGGCTATTAATAGAAGCTTTACGGTATTTAAAGGTCACATATTTTGCAAAATACACTTCACCATGGTTTTTCTAACACTAATACGTGTCCCTAGCCAAGACAAGACAAGTCCATCCTCTCCATATTTTTCCTGCTCCACTTTTCAGAAAATGTGTGCTCAGACAGGCCGTTTGGCGGTTTCCCCTTTGTGACATCACAAAGGACAGTAGCTAGGATGCACTCTATTGACCATGCTCTCTTCCTGAGCAGAGAGGTCAACCCCATCAGGCTTAAATTTAACCAACCAACGTCGGGGTAATCTATCCTGTAAAATAAATACATACCAGTCTCCATAATATATCCTTTATTAATCCCGCGAGGGGAAATTCAGTTTTACACTCTGTTTAATGAACATGCTACACAAATATAGGCCGAAATACACATGTACCAACCTGTACCTTCCATGCTAGGGAAGCAGTGTTGTCCAATAACTCACAGAGTGATCAAACGGTGGAATCTAGTGATAGAACAGAAATCAGTCATTCGGTCAAGCACAGACAAACAGAGAGACGTGCTGCCATCTTGGAACTATCAGACAGGTCACGTGCAATGTGTGATGGTGGAAGCTGCACTTGTGGCCCTGACAGCATGAGTGTCAGCATTTCATATAGGTATATTTATAAATATATATGTGTGGGACGCAGATGTGAAAACAGGTATTAAAAGTGTGTCACCAGATTTGATTGTATGATCACTGGGCATAGCAAAGTGATGGCAACTGTAGTGTTAAGACCTCAGTGTTTTATCCTCGCTTTATTCATGTGATGCAATTCTCCAGGCTTCTTGGAAGTATGACCTCCACCACATGCTGGGCTGATCCACTGTAAAGCGAAGCAGTCAGATGGAGAGTTAGCATATCGAATTTGATGCCAGAGTACCTGGGGAAACCCTTGAAGGACGGCAACGATTTTGCACATCAAAGGGTGTGTTCACTTCTTGGGGAATTCTTTGTGTACAAAGCCTTTGTTGCTCTTCAGAGAGCTGTGAAAATCTGATTAATGTCCTCAAAAGATGCCACTTCAGTCAGACTGGGGCTGTAAACTACAAGTCTGAGAATGCATAAACTCTGAGGGTGTGAAGACACAAGGAAGTGTCTCCATGACATCTATAACCCCATCTTCATCAATGTGTGATCGTGACCTTGAGTTTGCTAAATTCAGCCCAAAGCCTGGCACACACTAAACGATTTTTTAAATCTTAAACGATTTTGAAAATTATTATTTCATGCCATATTAAGAGATTCTAAGGGAATGAAGTTGTTCATCATTTACCCGTTCCATTTTGAAGAACGATGCTCCACTCAAGTACTACGCTACAGACAGGTGGAGATTCCTGGCTGGATTTTCTTCCAATGAATGGCTAAATATTCTAGTGTCTGTAGAACTCACAATGTGGGAACTGTTGCTCCACAGACAAGAAAGTCCCCAGCCTTCTAGTTTGCTCATCGCACATATGCCTACACACAGGACACACAGCAAACAACTCCATAATGCAGTTCCCGTTCACTGTTGAGTATATTTTTGTTCTTGTTGGTGGGAGGGGATGTTTCCGTGGGAAGCCATTTAACATGTTCAGCAGTGTACTTGGTACCCCTCTCTATCTTTCCCATAGGTCTATCATTGTCTCTCTCACACACATCATCACCACCAGCATCATCATCATCATCATCACAGATGCATATGAGTATCTTACGATAAAACTGTTGACCGTGACAAGCTGTAACATAGTCTGCTGGGTCATGGGTAGCATCCTGCCCTTGTGAAGCTGCCAATGAAAAGCTGCCCTCGGATGGATCATCATCCTGCTCATGCTCCAGGTCGAGGAGGAGTTTTTTAAAGGGTCTCTTTACAGGTTTTGATGAAAAACGTAGAGGATCTGCAGAGGCAGCAATGGATGCCAAACACCAAAATCCTTGCAGGACACTGTATAGCCTGGACACCTGTCCCCAATTAAATATGTACTTTTTTTATTCATAAAGTAAACTTCTGCATAAAATACACAACACAGAACAATGTCACATTATAAGTGCAAGTATTTAAACCTTGCAACAGGTAAATAACTATCAAGTGAATCAAATGATGTGAGTAGATGTACTCCAGGTGCTTACACTTCTGAAGTAAGGCTGAAGAGTCTTCAAAGATAACTGCATTATCGCAGAGGTAACTAAAACATATCAAAGAGTGACTTGGTTTCTGGACGTACAGAAACACATGTCACTTTAGTTTCAGCTTGACACCCTTTTTTCTGCAGAATAACTCAAAAAAAGTTGGGAATCATTTAAACTAATGGAACTCTGGCCATCACTGGGAGACAAATGCAACTTGTTTGGCACTAAAAAGCATTCAGCATTCAGAAACTTGTAACAGCACTGCAGGATTCACCACACCAGTCTGCAGGATGTCATTTAACTAGAGTGACTAAAAACCTCTTGAAAACAGTGCAGTGTCAGCCGTGATGCATCTTCCTGGTAGAAATGAGAAAAGAAGAACATCTCTTGGCAACAGCAGAAAGTAGTTCCATTTCTTGATGACTTCGTGTGGTGATTATCTTTAAAATGCTAACACAACTCCAAGACATTTTTTTTTTTGAAGATTTAGGAAATGCTTTATATAACTTGTTGGGCACTTTCTCACTCTAGTCACTTTCCCCTGCTATTGTCCTATCTCTGTTGCAAAGAGATTCTTATTTATGCAAATAAATAATCTCTAGAATTGATTTTTTTGTAATTCGGCTGGTCCTCTCTGTCGCCGGCCTTCACCTGCAACCTCTTTGTCTCTGCCTTGCTTCGCTCTCTTTTGTGTCTCCAGTTTTATCTCTGTGAGCAGGTCAGTATGACGTGAGTTGACTAGGTAAAAGGAATGTCCAGGAGAACTTTTAGGCAACAAGGAAAATTATTAAAAATGGTTCCTTAAGAAATAAAAAAAGATCATGAATAATGATCAGAATAATAAGTTTAGCCCTCTACTTTTTGATGTATTAAATTTAAATCTCTTTTTTGCTTTAGAAAGCATGAATAATTTTCGCAGACTTAACGTTGGCATAAAAAGTTTCAACATAATCAGTATGTGTAACACACATCTTCTTTATAAAGCATTTTACATCCGTCCTTGGTAGATAAAGGCTCTCTTTCTAATTTCAAAGCACACTGATTTAACTTTTTTCACTTTACTTAAGCTACATATAATATAATACTCCTTGTGTGTGTTGTGAGGACAATACAGAAATAAGGGGTAGTTAAACTGTCATCATGTAGGTGCAGGGCAGTGCAAACAACAGCCGACTGCGGAAGAACGTTTTCGACCAGAGGTCTTCTTCACGTTACAATTTTCAAAATTATACCGCAACTGCCGTCAATGGGCTTCAAACGTCCTCTTCAGAAACAACAGGCTGCAACTGGAATGTCATAAGACGCACATTGTGGCGTTACACTTACCACCACAAAGACAACGTGCATGTGTTTAAAAGCAGAGGTGAAGCCGTTTAAGACGCATGTAAAGCAAAATAATCATGTCCACTGAAAAGTTTCAGTAATATTACCAGATTTTCTGCTGATATGACGCTCCTAGGATCTTCAGCCTGTACTTTTCAAACTGCATGTGGAGTTGACTATGTATGTGTACTCAACTTTTGCCACGATGTCTATGGGCTGTGGCTAAATGACTTCATCGGAGAGGGTAATTAAATGACGTGCTAGTTGAGCTTGGTTTGCAAGGGTCCTACATTATAAAGCTAACGTGAAGATCAACGAGTAAAGAGAAAGCTTTTTGGCGCAAGATGGATTTATTTATTTATTTGTATGCAAACCTGAGACACAATTTGGGTTAGATGACTTTCTGTACCCGGTAAAGCTGCTAAACATGAGGCAATGTTGACAACGATAAAGTTAAATGTCATGTGGTATGGATAATATCTGCAGGGAAGTTTGCTTCTTGATCGGTCAGTCTCTCCCTTTTCTCTTCTCAACTTCAACTGCCTCTTCCTCTCAGCCTCAGCTTTGCCTCAGTACAGAGATGGGCTAACTGGCTTCTTTTTTATTTAACTGATGCTTTACATGTGAACTAGTGCCGTAAAGCCGTCTGCACCTCGACCCACTGCCAAAGTGACATAAACAAGAATGTTGATTCATTTTGTACTTATATCTAAAGTAGCAACATAACAACAGAAGGCCACCTATGGACTTGGGGCAAAGTGACTGTGTATTTATCTAGATTGTTGGAAAAGATCAAGTATAGCCAAAGCTAACTTGAAAGTGTGGGTGAATTTTTCTCTAAAGTTTCTTCATGTTTGAGCCCTTAAATTAACTCTCTGAAATATGTTGTTATTTTTGACTTATTACTCCTAAAACTATGGAGTTGTAAATGTTGAACTTCAGCCGATTGTCAAAATCAATCTGAAAATCCACAGCAGTATAATTTCCCCTGAGAATTCTGACCATTTTCTGAAGCGGTCCATTAAAATAAACATCTGTCCTGCAATTACAGCAGCATGGGTGAACCTTTTACTAAATCAAAACTAATCAAATTCAGCCCATGCAGCAGCACAGCACAGGGAGGACTACGTGAATGGGAATGGGATGTAGATCTAGAGGACACTGATAAGTTTGTCAGTGCCAAGCTCTGTGGATGCAGATTTGAAATTGGTGTCCATTCAACCCATGAGCTGCAACAGGGTTTTTTTTATATATAGGTTGTTGGGATTGGTCGTTTGAATTTCTGCATTGTGTCTGCAATCTGTCTTTGTGATAAGGGTACCTCATAAGATTACAGTAAGCGTACAAGATAATGTATGCTGTGTTTCAAATATCCAGCACCAACTTTGAGCTTGTTTTATTGTTGCGACCGTTGCATTTGACATAAGAAGACATAAGCACATTTTATGTAAATATCTCAACAACAAGCCCGCAAAGTCCACCTGTCAGAGAGGGCAACAGTCCCAAAGCCCTAAACAGAGGGGAGGCAAAAAGGGATGACATTTGTTGGATGTAGTTGTGTTTAATTTGATGCATTGCAAATGTGTGTGTGAACACAAAAAAAATACAATAACAAGGACTTTAAAGCAACGAAAATCAATGAGAGGTCAGTAACAATCCCAAAATTATGTTTATATTGTTTTGCAACTGTCAGATATGTAAATAAGTAATTGTTTGTTGATGATTTTGTTCATTACTTTCTTAATTACCTAAATAGCCCTGCATGACTATGGAAGTTATGCAAAACCTATAATCAGAAAGAGAGACCTTTTTGACTCGATTTTTCATTTCATGTATGTTTACTTTATCAAAGGTAATGTTATTACCATTCAGTCATCAGTCATATCTAGTACCAACCTCATGCCTTTCCAATGTGCACCAAGTGGCAACCTCTGGTGCTGAAAAATGAAGCCAATGCAGAAGTGCAAAAACCTGCAGTTTATCGAGAGTCCACTAATTGATAATAAGTTGCATAGCTGCCTAATCTCCAGCTTGTAGACTGGTGTTAGTTCGACCAAAAGTTTGGTTGAGTCAGTATTTCCAATTGCAATCGACAGGCTTCCAAAGCCCCCTGTGGTAACCAATGGGTGATGTTAGTCCTGCTTCATCCATGTTTAATTACAGTCTATAGTAGTGCACATTTGCAGGCATAGCTGCACTGTGTTTCATATTTTGATACCATTTTTGGCCATTTTCCTGTTGCATATATTGGTCTTGTTCCTTTAATAAGGAGTATGTACTGTACATGCGATTTGAGGCAAAACACAGCTATTTTAAGCAGTGGGCTTCTAAGTAAAATTTTAAAAATGTTTGTAAATCACTCGTTAATCACAATCAGTTTCTTGAATGTTCTCAGAATGAAATAGGCATTGAGCATCCAAGTTTTGCAAATGAAAGAGAATCAGGGCCTGTCTCAACTGTCTCTGAATATGTTAAGAGAAAAGTCAATGATTTTTTGGTAATAGAGGTAATACAATCTGTTGATTCTGTAAAATGTTATAATCTCAATGGCAATAAGTACATCAGTGGGAAGTCAATGATTATTGCAGATGTGGAAGACACTTTCCCAGTGTTTGGACTGGTAAAGGATATCTTTGTGATTGATATCTTTTGTTGCTTTGGAGTAACAGCATTATGAAACTCTATATTTGAATCAAGACTTGTTGGCATATGAAGTGGCAGTGCCCACTCTTGCCCAAGTTACAGAATTAGTGTATGAGCTCATTGATTACACTTCATATTTTTCTCTTAGTTTCAAAGAAAGTGTGTTTGTGCCTATAAAATATAGTCTTTGTGATGCTATAGCCCATAGAAATGGGCGTGAGGATGTGTAATTGTATTATGAGTTGTGGTTGAGGTAGAGGTTTATCTTCCATACTGTTTGTACATGTGTTTGTAGAAGTCTGAGGCATTCTATCAAATAAATCAGATTTTCAACAGATTTGTATGTGTTAGTCTTAAATCAAGAAACTCAAGGTTGTTACTGAATCTTAAAACAAGTTTATTTTGGTGAGATTTTTGGTTAAAGCCAGAGCTAGATTTAAAATAACTTATTTTAACATTTATTTACTTAATTTTAAGATTACCAGACTAGTTGAGACAAAAAAGGCCTGTCCATGCTCAATTTAAGATTATACCATAAATGCAAAGACTAAAAAACAAGTAAAACTCAATAAACAAGATAATCAATCAAACAAAATAAGATAATCCATTTAACATGTCTAAATCTAAGATATTAAATCTTGGCAAGTGCAGAACTATTTGCAGTAATGAGACCGGCAGTTAACTGAGCCTCTGACGAACAAATCGTCGAGTATTCGACTATATTAGGTCAACCCTAATATTATACTGTATATGTCGTTATGTTGTTGTAGCACTAGTAGTAGTATTTGTATGAGTATGTCTTTAGTGGTTACTCAGGTTTGATATGAATCAACATTGAGAGGTTAAGTTTTGATTCAATGATTTAAGGGAAAGCAAAAGGATTGTTCAACGTGAAACTTATCTCTGAAGACAAACAGTTGATGTGCAAATTACACAAACAAGCTTGAACTTCCAATCTAGCCGGTAGTTCACGAGACAAATGAGCCTTTGAGAGACTCAAAGAATAAATGTAGAAGACAGATTATTCCTGGGGCAGTTGGCAAGTCCACAGGTCCACAAGCCAGTACTGTTGTCATCTCACTCCACCTCTGTCTGCTCCGGGGCGCAGCCAGTTCATTAGCAAGCCAAGAAATGAGGCACAGATCACAGCACAAGTGACAGTCCAAAAGAACCATCAAATTAGCTGGCGAACGCTCCGAGAAACGGTCCTGAAACTGTGTCTCTGTCAGCGTTCCACTAGCCATCCCTTCACCGCACATCTCATGGAGTCCGAGCCTGCCAAAACATCTTTTCAACCAGCTTGTTTTCCAAAGACAGAAAGAGCTGGCCGGAGTTCTACCTGTTTCAACCTGACTGCTGATGGTCTGCAGCTGTTGCCTCAACACCTGCCAGATGAGGGAGGACACTGACCTACAGTCGGCTCACTTTAACTGTGCCTCATACTGAACCTGGCTGGCTCACCAGGTCAGCTCACTGAAGGCCTACACTACAAAATGCTTCTGCCACATACATACTTTAGAGACAGATTACTGCCTGGGTGATTGGGGTTATTTCCAATTGCAGATATATTTGCGGTCGTTGCTTTGTTCTGGTAACACATAAAGAACGTGGTTAAGGTGATTGTTGGGCATTAAAACACAAGAGTTGCGTCTGAAATCATTCATCAACTCACTAATTTCTACTCACCATCTGTGGAGTTCTATACGAAGGACTGTAAATTGAGCTTTTATTGCTAAATAAAAAGACGTGGCAACCACTGTGCTCACTTTCTCTGTGCTGGTGATCAATTTATTCTCACTAAATACTTGGATAGCGTTACAAATTAAGAACTGACTTTGTGGTAAAATTTTGACTGAAGCAAAAGATGAAGGTTTCAGATATTTAAACATTATTTTGCTAATCTTTAATAACAGAACAAACAACATCAAAGCTTTTTTGTCCTTCAATTCAGAATTTGAAAATTCTCTTTATTATAAGAAGCTGTTTATCCTTGGGATTATTTTGTAGATTTTGGACGGTCAACAGATTAAAATCGGTATTGCAGCAAACACGCAGTGTGCATACATCTAAAGGCATTTTTAATCCACGTGAGGAATCGAAAGATCCACAACCAACCAAGTATAACATAATGTGGACGCAGTTTTTAAAGAACGTTCCTAACTTCAGAAGCTAAAGTTATATTCCTATAATCACTTTTAAAAGCACAGTATTTCAATTCTGCCACCAGGGGGCTCTCAATCAAAAAAATTACCCCTCAACATACAAAGATGCAATATGTTATTACAGTAGTTCCTGCTTGTTTGTTTTGTCTTGTTTTTGCCAGTTCATGTGTGATTTAATTGTCACGTCTCCTACATAGTATTCTTCTAGTCATGTCTTTCACCTGTCTTGTATTTCTCTGCATCACATAATAAAAACAATAAAACAATAAAAAGATGACCTTGGGGCTGAATCGTCAAAAGGATTCTCTCTGCTACTCCCCCCCACCCCTCCCCCCGATGAAAACGAATGGGCGAAACCAACCTACTATAGAACTATAAAATTAAGGATTTCTCTGGCTTTGATAACTGTTGGAAATATTTGAGTTAATGTAAGTACTCCACAAAAAATATATTAAACATTGGTTTAGTCCATTTTTAATGAATTCAGATATTTTAGTGTAAAAAAACTTTAAAGTATATTTTAATCATCTGGGAGCCTTTATAATCCTCATATCATTCACCATATGATCACAAGCGGCTTTTGAGATGTCTCCAATTTCACATTACCAGCAGAATTTAATAACTATGATGAATGTATGAGAGATGTTATGCATCAGATTATGTGTCTAGATAATGACTACAGCCACACAATGTGACTTATTAAGTTACATTGTTTGAAATTTCACTTAGTTTTACAATAAAAGACCTTTCCAAAATTAGGCCTGTGTGCCATGTTAAAAAATATTTAGTGTTACTAGAGAGACAACAAAAAGATGTGAATTTTGAGAACACATTTTGAAGCCAAAGTATTTCTATTTCAGGCGTGGGATTCCAACACCTGTCCTCTTACTGCACCAATGCACCATAATGCAACCTAGGTTACAAGACATAGCAATTTCAAGCCACTAGGTTTCTCATTTTCTACTATTTGCTCCTGAGTGTTAAGGTCAGCGTGTATCAGGCAGTGAGCCTTTGGAACACAAAAGATGATTTGTTGTCGACATTCTGGGTTATTACCACCAGGCCAAGTCGTGTGATAAAGGAGAGAGAAGGAAGCGTCATAGAGAGAGAGAGAGACAGAGCGAGGACGAGGTGAAGCCACAGCGAGAGAGTACTAAAAAGGAGGAAACAGAGTGTATGAAATTGGACTCAAAGCTTTACAAGCCCCTCGAGAGAGAAGAGGGGAAAGACAGAAGGATAGTTGGAGTCATATTAGGTATACTGAAAGAAACCCTTGTTAAAGAAGAACAAAAAAACTATTGCCTGAGCGGGTTACATGTCCTTCTAACTTATGTAACAAGTCAGGGAAAAGGGGTTTAGTGCAACACAAGTCCTCATAGGATAAAATATTCACATCACTGCACACGGAAACAGGCGGAAGTTCTTTTAGTCTCCTTGTAGTGTTAATACTTACCACAGCTCCCATGTAGAATGTGAACTTACACTGAAGTTATATCAGACTTAATGTGACACGGTAATTGTGTTTATTAATGTGGTTAGGCACATTTTCAGTCCTGACATTTTTTAATCAAGTGTCTTAAGATAATTAAGTCAAACATGGTTCTCAGTCTTTTCAAGTTTCCAGCTTTTTTTCCTAAAGTGTTTAGAGACCAATTTTTGATTTTACTCAACACGGTCATTTAAAAGAAATGTCTGTCAGTGCAACATACAAACTTTCTGACTACATTTCTCAACTAAAACGATTCATCAAAGGGATGTGTGATATGAGCAACAGTTGTCTTTCATAATTTATAAGAACAATGAGCCTGGAGGGGAAGACAAATACAGAAAAACCCTTCAGCAATTTTTTTTTTATATTTCAAACCATCTCCATCATTTATGTATTTCCCTCAAGGAAAAAGGGATTTAAACATTTATCAAAAGATATGGGAAAATCAACTTAACAAAAGAAAACCCGGCCTGCTGTGTTGTCTCCTGAATGCATTATTGACATAAAGTTCTCGTTACTTCCAGTAAAGCGGGTGCAGAGAAGATCCAGTTGATCGTTTTAGGCTGTTTTATATAACGAATTACAGGGTTGTCTTTAAATACTTATAATTATTTATTAACACACCAGCTCTATACACTAATTTTCTTGAAGTGATTGAATGGGCAGCCATTATTATATACATCTCTCCATCTCATATAAAGAAATAACTGAGAATTCACTATTACAGCACTAGCAGGAGATCATGGGCCCGTATTCACAATCATTCTGAGAATCCTCTCAGAGAGCTCATAACTTTTCTTTTTAATTATAATATCCTAGCAAGGATATTTAGCCTAGATGTGATTTAGGAACATTTTTAGAGCAACTCTGAGCAAGGAAGGGACAGAAGCTTTTATCTTAGTGAGGAGGCGTGGTTGACCCCGTTGCTAGGTATGACACATTTTTTCAGAAGCTGTGATTGGTTAATCCAAAACAATCGAGAAAACAGTCAGTCACAGAATCTTGTCGGAAATTGTGAAATTATGAACACTATGAAACCTCAGTGTGATAATTTGTAAGACATACTTTAAAAGTATAAAGCCTACAAAATGTTTGAGATCACATGCCCACTTGTGCAGCAGCTTCTTCACATGCTGAGAGTTACATCAGCGTGAAGAGTCTTAATTAGAGATTGGATGCACCTGTGGAGGTCACCACATGTAGAAGAACTCAACATGCATGTCTCACTTTGTACTGAAAAAAGTCATCGATGGATTGAAATGTCTGCATGAATAATTTGTATCTGTCCTGCCCAACTATGAGTCAAAAAGAATACTCTTCATGAGCATGAGAAACTAAAGCCTGCTAAAACTCCTCCTCACTACACTGTAAAAAAAAAAAACTTGCCCGCCATTTTTAAGTTAATATGAATCACTTTTCAAAGTTGGAAAACTTTCAATTAGTTGAGGTGACATAACGTATAATATTGAGTTAACACAACATTTTCATAGACTTGAAGTAAAACTAACTTTTAATTTTATGTTATCATGACTTTTGGTTTTTACAGTGTACTCTTAAACAGCTTGACACCTGAGGAGCTCTCTTAAGGGCTAAGCCACTTTGTGAATAAGGCCATAGGTCTTTACGGCCCCTGAACCAATCTGAAACACCTGCAGAAAACATTTGCACACCTGCATTGCAAAACTTCAGATTAGAAAAGGACCAAAAAGTTAATTCAACCGGTAAATTAATGATGCGAAAAGACCAACCTTCGATAACCACAGTAACACTTCTTTCTGCCATCTTCCAATGTGTATCCTCACAAGCTGATTTTGGCACCACTCCTCTCTAGACTCTCAATAGGCAGTCGTAAACAATAAGAACCGTCTGCCTCATATACATGACTATAGGTGAAATGCATCACAGCTTCATTAGCGCCATTACTGATGTTTCCAATGACCTTTGAAGTTAATTGAACGCTTGCACTTTATTATTGCTACTAAATTAGAGGCAATTATAAGGGCAGAGTCAATTATTCTCCCAAGGATTTATATGTTTTAAACCTTGTTACCCTGAACCGTGTATACAGTATATGATCCATAGCAACATGATGAAATGCCGTAAGGTTAATGGAGATTAATTATTTTTTATTAATAATTCATCTCTGACATGCAGCCAAAAAAGAAAGGACTTGTAATTCCTCTTTGATGGAATGAGCTGGATTCTGAGGAATGCTACTGGGGCAAAGCCTGATACAGCTCCCCACACCTTCCCCTCCACCTACCCCCTCTCCACTGTACTATTATGAGGGCCATGCGCCAAGAAGTGGAAATGAAGATATGGTGCCATCTGTCCTATATGTTGCATGCCTGGAGCTTTACAGTAAAGGAGCTGGCTCAGGGCCCAGCGTGTGAGAGTACTGTGTTACTACAGAACAGCAACAGAGAGCTGCACAATGAGAGGCACACAAAGTCAAACACAGTAATCACATTAGCTGTGCTTTTTGAAAATAAGGAGGAGGATATTTGTTACTCATTGGATAAAACATGAAAGTGAGCATTTGATATGCGTGGCCAAGTGTATTTTTTTTTTTCTCTTATTTGAGGCTTAAAGGTAATAAACATATGTGACTCTGCTTCACACTCTATATGCCCCCAGCAGGAGTGGTATAATACTTGGCAACGTGCCCCTGCATGCAAGATTAAAAAAAAAAAAAAGCACACCCAGCACAGAACAACCTGTGATGCTGAACATCACTGAGATTAAAGGAAATAATGAAAAATATGAGAATTAATCAAGACACTCTAACCTAGTTTCTCCATGAGGCCTAATTACAGAAAGCTAGTCAGCCACTTGGCACCAGTCCAGATGCGTTCTTCCTCAGAACTCCGTCTCCTCTGTCTTGACTCTTTAAGCTATAGTTTCCACAGAAAATCAAAGTTAAAGGTTTAAAGAGTTCGGAGGCAGAAATATCTTTTCAGTCATGTGCTCACTTTGAAGTTATTTTCCTCAAGTACAGTATGTGTTGCCACAGCTGGCCTGTGGGACACAGAGCAAGATGTTTGGCATCAATGTGATGCATGTAACGAACAGACAGGATCGATACGTAGAGGCATCGACGTGTGTGATACATAGAGACAAGATACAAATACTGCTGATTAGATGTTAGCTCACTTCTTGTTTCATGCGATGGCTAACACTGTCATGTTTGTCTTTCAGGCACTTTTGCTAGAGCAGGATGAAGAGAGAGACATTTAATGAGATATTGAAATAAATTTGGTTTGTTCATAACCAACTTTTGAAATCGTTGCGTGTGTATCCAGACTTAATCATGAACATTCTTAGTTTTTTTACGCTTCACAATGCGTGTTTGCTAATTACTGATGCTAAATGTTGAATGGACTGTAGCGTTGGGACTTTAAGATAACTCTCAGCAAAATAACAAATGAGTGCATTTCCCCAAATCCCTACAACACCAGACTCACTCTAAAACACCAGTCTACATCTATATGCAAAGCCTTTTCAAAGCAGAGTCTGACCAAAGTCTTCTCTCAGAGAGTTGGGAGGGCTGTTTTCATAAAGCTGACAGAACACTGTCAGTAATGAGGACCCTACATCGGTCTGACAGGCTGCTTCAGGGATCAGTAGTCAAGTTTCTTCTTGTGTGTTCTTATAGGAATAATAAGCAATATAGGAAATGGAGTGCTTCGATGCATGGAAAAAAGCTTTAGCCTTACCCATTTATTATGGATCTTTAACAGGAATGAGGATCATGTAGAACAAACTACATCTCTTTAAATGTGTAATCCTATGCCTCCAGCTTACACAAAGGCATGAATGCATATCTTATCCTTTGCATCCACTCCTCCATTTCTCTGATGTTTGTCTCATAGAAATATGTGTGTTGAATCGTGTTCATATACTTAAAATGCATCAAGAACAGAGAGTAGATACAAAGCATGATTCACTGAGGAAAAAAAAAGGGTGTGGGGGGGGATCAGACAGTGGGAAAGAAAAAAAATGAAATGTGGAGGGTAGGCAAATGTCAAACGAGGAGCTGCTTAGTGCCAGGCTTCCTGGCTGTGATGGATGGACTGCGGTGGGAGGGCAACACTTCTTTACACTGGCAGTCTGTACCATCTAAAGAGCAGACAAAGAGGAGAAGGGGGAGGACAGCTGAACTCCCATTGTAACTAAAGAGACACAGAGGAAGGCAGTGTTCCAACTGCGTTTAACTGTTAGTTGTGATGAAACTTTTAGCACACAGCTATGTTATTCTGTAAGACTTTTTGCTCACAAAGTTCTGGTTCAAATCTGATCAAAGCAGCAATTCAGTTGCAACAAACTGAAAGCTTTGGACCAAATGTAGTTTACTCAACCATCGAATGAAGGTGATGCTGTCAAATGAAGTTCATATTAAAACTTTTTTTCATATGAAATGTAACAATATTAGACTAGATAAACTGGCTTTCTGACAAAGAGAAGAACGTTTACATGTCTAATGTGGCGGAGTCAAATGAAAACACTTGAAGCTGGTTTTATTAAATCTGCACCCTTCTTAGTAACTAATGGGAGGAGGAGGAATACTGTCACCTCTTCTCTTTAAGCTATGGATGATCTTTCTGAACAGTTAAAGGGTTGTATGGCTGGTTGTAGTGTTGTAGTCAAGACCACACTAACCGATATCAAGACATACCTGAGACCAGACTGCTCTGAGACCGAGGCAAGACCCAAGACACTAGTGATCATGATCAAGTCAAGGCCAAGACCAAGGCAGGGCGAGACCGAGACAAGCCCATAAATATCACTTAAAAATCATTAACATAGATCGTACCATTGGGAAGGTTGTGTTTGTTTGTTCTATTAGAATGGAGCGTTTCCCTTCTAATCACAGTGTAAATAAATAGTGGTGGTCTTGACTGGTCTTGATTTAAAATCC